>NC_057808.1:103790436-103967663 GCF_018294505.1 Triticum aestivum | reverse complement strand
ACATGTCAGTGACCCAAAGGCAGTTGCCTTTAAGGCACCGAAGCAACGTCCACCCCGACACGACCCTGGTCTGCCTGGTGCGCGTACATTTGAGAATGCAAACGAATCTTCTTTCATTTGCAAACGAATCTGTATGTATTACCATGCCCGTGTTTTCCATGCAATAATTAGTCATTCGAAACGAGATACTCCATCCGTTCACTTTTGTAAGTCGTTTCAGACAACTTAAAATGAACTGTTTTGCACATTGTCTGAAATGTCTTCAAGGTCTTATAAAAGTGAACAGAGGGAGTACTATAAATTAATTAATGAGGAGTTATTTGAAAAAAAATCGAAACGGTACCCACGCTAATGTGGATTAGAGTGTGTGTCACATAATTAGTTATTTGAATTAGAGTGTGTGTCACGTAGTTAGTTATTTGAATTAGAGTGTGTGTCACGTAGCGATCTCCAATTCTAACGTGGATTTCGCATTTCACTGTATCCACGCTACTTTTTTAATACAAATTCATATGTATATGATGAACACCATGGTAGTGAGAAAACTTTTGGATGGATTCAAACATATGACCTACAAAATAGCACAACAAACTGAGTCAATGTCAACTTTTCGAAACTTAGTATGGCACGAATTTGAAATAATTACCCGTATGCCTGGTCCTCGGTTCAAATCTTACAATGTACACCGAATTGAAACATCGATATTAAGTCTCGTACTATGTACATTCAAATGTTGTTTTTAGCCCCCCCGCACAAACACTACATACTTCCTGTTCGGTCAATCTTCCTCTCCTAACCACCTTAGGAAGCTATCGGTTTCCAACACACGTTCATTCTTTCTCTCCATGTTTCGATCTCTAAGTCTCTCAACTACACAACCCCTTTTTCCACTCTGTTACCAAATGTATTTACCTCACACACCCGCCATTGCACCCCATGCCGAGCTCTCTCTCTCCCCCCTCTCCCTCTCACCCTCTCGCACTAAATACATGCATTGCCTATCTAGCCCCCCAACCTCTCGTGCGCACGCATGCACGTTGTATATCTAGGTCACTCCCTCGAGACTGTCTCACTCTTTCTTCCGCACGGCGGGCCACACTCGCTCAATCTCGCTCTCTTTATCTGAGTCTCGTTTAACCTTGTTTTCTTTCACACACAAATGATATATCTCCCTGTTCGGGCCTCGATCGACACACTCTATACTCTCTCACGCAGATTGTCTATCTAGGTCAGTCCATCCAAGCCGCCGCCACTCTTTCGACCTCATGGTGGGCCATGCTCACTCAATCTCTCTCTCCGTATGTCTCGATTGACCTCGCTCTTTCTCGGACAAAAACGATATATCACCATGTTTGAGCCCAATTCGACCTATTCACATTGTATACTCTCTCATGCACATCGTCTATCTTGGTCACTCTCTCCAACCCGTCTCACTCTTTTGATCGCACGGCGACCCTATGTGATAAGTTGACCTTGCTTCCTCCCACGCACAAAATATATCTACACGTCTGTGACTGGATCATCTCTCAAGCTCTATCTTACAGCCCTCACCCTTGCCAAAAAGCTCAATCGGACAATATCTCTCCAGAGCATATATATTTGTTCAATGAATGTCAGACCACACTCACTTTGTCTCTCTATCTATATGTCTCTCGATTGACCTCTTTCTCACACTGTATCTTCCACGCGTTGAAGCTACTACCTCTCCATCCCTCACAAAGCCGGAGCTATTTACATTGCGAGGGGCACTCCAACCTTGGATTAATTTTTGTAGGCATTTATTCCGGTCGGTTTAGATTATATTTTCGTAGCATTCGGCCCACAACTACTCCAAACACCGTTGCAACCCACGCAACTCCCCTAGTTGATTTCCCTCTGGCTCGGTCATCGCTCTCTCACACGTCCTTTCTTGCCTTCAACGTCGCACCATGGTATTATTGAAAAAACTATGTTGTTCTCTTTAATTATTATAAATAAGCTACAAAACTACACACCGATAGTTCACTTGGAATGGAACAAATTTCGACCCACAAATTAAAGTGCTACAAACTACACACCGAGGGGCCCACATGTCATGAAACAAATTTGGACCCATATACAAATTAAAAAATAAAGGACGAGGATCGAACATGCGACCGGGCATCAAGCCGCACTTCAATAGGCAACATACGTAGAATAGCAATGTTTGTTGTACCCCCTTTGTTCACATAATGTTTTTATATTACCACAACCTAATTAATGGATAACATGCAATATTATTTTTAGTACTATTCGCCTTCACTTACTGGTGGGTTCCATGTGTGCTCTCTCTCTCCTCCCCTTCTGCGTTTAGACGCACGGGCAAACAGGAAGAACTCGCGGGCGATGTTTCCGTTGACCATATCTGGACGCGTTCACAAGTCACGGCACTAGTTTCACGTACTAGCAGCACTAGTCAGTGTGTACGTGCAATGCACGTTAATTTGGGAGTATATCAAGTGCATGCGGATATTAGCTACTATGATATTATTTGCGTGTTGTCATGTGATTAGCACTATTTTTGGCAGAAAATTAACGGCACGCTAAACGTGTTGAGCGCTCGACATTGAAGCAGTCTAGGTCGTTGGATGACAAGGAATACATGTGGCTTGATGACGTTTTATATTTAATTTGATACGGCTCTAGCAGAACATTCAATCGATCAAACCATACAATTCGTTCAGTCTGACTCCGACTTTAAATTATACGATGATCGATATAAAATAAACGGAAATGATAAACGTTCGGATTTTAAGCATGGCAATCCGAACGTTTTTCATGGCAAATTTAGATTACGCGGCGGTGGCGGCGGCGTCTCGCGGTGGGAAGCGGCTCCTCTGCCGTGCTCTGTGTGTCGTCGGGCCACTGACCGACGGCGACGGCGGCGTCTTGCGCCATTGTTGGCGTACTCCTGGACGTTGGCCTAGCTTCAAGGAAGGCCAAAATGTTCTGGACTTCGGAGCGACTCAACTGGCGGGAGGAGGCGACTGGCATTGGTGCAAGGAAGCGGTCGACGGCGGCCATCCATGCCACTGAGGGGGGCACTGACACCCGCGCGGGGACATGCGCTGTCAACGGCGCGGCGGAGACATTCGTGTGCATGGGCACCGGCACGGGCGCACACGTCAGTGCACGCGTAGGCGCATGCGCTGGCAGGTGCACGGGCACCGGCACGGGCGTGCGCGTCAGTGCACGCGCAGGCGCATGCGCTGGCAGGTGCACGTGTGCGTGAAAGTCGGCGGGGACCTCGTGGAACCCCGTGGGATCCAGCTCGGTGACAATGTGCGGCTCCCAGCCCATCAATGCCACGGGGATGGACACTGGCGCAGTCGGGGCGACGGGAGCCGGAACGGGAGCGGGGACAGGCGCGACGTCTTCCCGCAAGGCCAGTTCAAGCTCGTCCAAAGCGCCTTATGTTCTTGAGACTCCGGCTGGGTGTCTTCCTCAGGAAACTGGAACACTAAGGGCAGACCATCGTGATGCGGCATGGCGTACGTTTAGGTCAGGCTAGTTGGAGGTAGACGACAGGAGAATCGGAGAGGAAGAGAGAGTATTGTAGCGATACCGGGTAGTGCGGGGTTGATTTTAAACTGCGGCGCCGGCGACATTAAAAGTGGGAGCAGTTGGGACGACGGTGGGCGGCGGAGCCTGGTCAAATGGCTCGCCTCCCGGTGAGCCTGCACAGCGGTCTGCTCGCACGCCTCCCGTCGACTCACACGCTTGCTCGGACGGAACCTGCCGATGAGAAGCGGGGACTCGTGGCGGCACGTAAACGCCCACGGTTTCAATAGTGAAAGCGTTCGCCTTAACGTGACAGGTCTTTGTTCCAAAATACCTTGGCTCTTCATTTGTGCAACTTGTCATAAGCAGCTTGTCTCAAATTGAAGAAAAAACTTACGAAGTAATATTTGTGCCATATCACGTGACCATGCTTAGTTTCAAGAATTTATGCTCACTTTTGGAATTTCTGAAATTTAAGATCCAGGATTCGAAACAATATCATAACCTGCATCATGGAATAAATTTTCAAGCCGTACATCTGTCATGTTGTATTTCTTAAGAAAGGATTTGGTCAAACATTTTGCTTAGTTAGACTTCACACAAGTTATATATGCAGAGTAAAAGGATAATCCCTCCGTACCAGTGCATTGCCTGATATATTAACTCAAGTACTAGGCACGAACAAACGGGCTCAATTCTGTGCTCATCCTGGTGTAGTAGTAGTAGTACTAGGCAATGCAGTTGACGGGTGACCTTGACGAGCGGCGACCGAGGGAATTGAACCGTGCTCGGCACGGTAGGTAACGTTGTCTAGTTACTAAAGCATCCCTCCGTTGTTCATCGGTAGTCATTATGGACCGGGGACATGAGGGGAATTTCCTAGGGCTGGAATTCTGGCCGCCAGATATTTCGACTTGAAACGCTGAGGCTCGACTGGTTGGGGTTGCCTAATGTGCGTACCACGCACGCCACCGAAGGACACGAGCCCGGTTTTTTTTAGGATCAACACGAGCCAAGGTCTGGCTGGTACGCCGTTGGGTCCTACCATTCGAGAATACGAAAGGAACCTTTTAAATTGCCGAACGAATCTATGTGTATTACAATACCCGTATTTTCCTTGCAAATACTAATCTCAACGTGGTAATTGATTTATGACGAGTTGTTGAATTAGAGTGAGTTTGTGATATAGTGATCTCAACGTGGATTTCACATTTCATGGTATCCCTAGTAAGTTTTCCAATGCAAATTCAAATTTAAAAGATGAACAATATGGAGGTGAGAAAACTTTGTATGTATCAAGCATATGACCACACACACACACACAGAGACACACACGCACGAACACAACAACAATCCAATAAGTATAGTGCATCTATTTTTCCAAACCATGCATGTATGACACGAATTCAAAAATACTCCTTCTATTCCTAAATATTAGTCTTTTAGAGAGTTCAACAAGTGACTACATACGGAGCAAAATGAGTGAATCTAGACTCTAAAATATGTCTATATACATCCGTATGTGCCAGTCCATTTGAAGCCTCTAAAAAGACTAATATTTAGGAACGAAGGGAGTAAAATGTAAGACATCCATGGTCCTCAGTTCAATATTTAAAATGAACATGAAACTGAAACATGAATATTAAGTCTAGTACTACAGTACATGCAAATGTTGTGTTTAGGCGGAGCTATGATTGTCGGGGGTCAACCCCTCGACCTTAGATAAAATTGTGGAGCTCTGTTTAGGGTTGTTTAGATTATATTTGTCCCCACCCTCCCAACCACCGATTGGTTGTGCACCCCCACCCCTCCTCCCCGGGAGAATATCATGTGCCCCCATACCTTAGATGCTATATGCCGATACGAGTTGCTTGGAGCTTGTAGATCTGAGATATAGCAGCTCACATGATGTGTCTTAATATTTTTGCAGGAAACCTTGATGAGTTTGAGAATTGCACACAATTTGTACAAAAACTACTTAGATGCCCTTTGATCCCATATCCAACGACCTCGAAGCTCGTATCACCGTAGCATCTAAGATGAAGGAGGACATCATATTCTCCTGTATGTAAGAATATCATGTGCTACCACACCTTAGATGCTTTGGTGATACAAGCTCTTCGGAGGCGTTGGATTTGTGACCCAACACCTCCTCGGTGGTTCGAATGGTTTTTTGCAGAAAAGCCCCAAAAGAGTTCGGCCACTGCTTACAAGCACAAAGACTGCTCAGATGCCATTGGATCTCAGATCAAACGACCTCCAAGCTCGTATCACCGTAGCATCCAAGCTGCGATAGCACCTTATGTTTTCTCGCACGGGAGAGTATGAGGTGCTCCCGCACCGTAGATTCTATGGTGATACGAGTTCACTGAGATCTAACGGCCCACAGTAGGAGGTTTGAATGTTTTTGCAATATACGGCTGATAGAGTTTGGGAAATGCGCAGAAAGTACAAGTACTACGCATGTGCCATCTGATCACTGATCATACGACCTAGATGCTCATATCACCGTAGCGGGTAATTAAGCTACGGGGAGCACCTAATATGAGCACCGGGGAGCCGTTGGATCGAAGATGCAGCGGCACACACGAGGCCTGAATGTTTTATTTGCAAAAAAAACCTTTGGAGAGTTTGGAAATTGCGCATAATTACAAAGACTACTCCCAAGCCATTGGATCTCACTTCCAACGGTGTAAAAACTCGTATCACCATAGTATCTAAGCTGCGGGGTGGATGTGATATTCTATGCCGCTGTCATTTTTGTTCGTAAACTTGCAAAATACGTGTAACTCGTGCCGTTACTTGTCTAACCGCGCAAAGTGTTTGTTCAAAAAAACCATCCTACACTGAAATATCGGAACAACACACGGGGGTCCCACTTGTCATTAATCAAATTTGGACCTAAAACTAACAAATCTGAAAGACGAGATTCGAACTGGCAACCTGGACTACAAAGCGTAAGTCGATAGCCTGAAAAAACGAACGGTTGTTGGCTTTGTCCCATAACTTGATTTTATACAGTACTTGCGTTGAGTAGAGTAGAGGGAGTGCCTCGTCAACACGTGCATGACCGTTGTCTCACTTACTGGTGGGTCCCAGGTCTGCGATCTCAATCTCTCTTCTCTCCATCGTCTAACCTTTGCACGGGCACACACGAAGAGCGGCGCTAGCTTGCCGTGGTGTTATTACAACTAAAAAAAGCTTGGAAAATAGAAGAATCGCCTAGAACAAGAGACGTTGTGGCTGGTCGAGACGGAGCTAACCACATCTATCCTCCGTGCCACGTTTGCATGATGAAGCTGTGTGGCTAGTGGGGTGTTTTCGACCGACTGGCTGGGTCCCGAGGTCGAACCATAGGTACTACGTCTGATACAGTATATTTTTACACGCACATTTTTCCTCCGTGCCGAGACGTGGCACACCCTACCGCGCGGTTTCGGGGTCCTCCCGGGTGGTGCACGCATATATTCTTCCTGACGTGGGACGCCCTACCGCGCGTTTTCTGGGTCCTCCTCGGTCGTAGCGCCGAAGCAAGTAAATGAGTCGTCAAATCACGAAAGACCACCTTTCCCGCCGAGTACATCAGTGAAGCACGGTGGCTAGCTAGTTGGGCTAGTTCGACCGATTAGCTAGGCCGCCGCCACATTTGTTTTTTCACCCCTTTTTTATCTACTTGCCGGCAGGTAAATTTAAATATCCACCGCGGCGTTGCTCTGGTGTTTGGGTGCGGCAGGATTTTTAATTTTTTGATTGACGGGAGCAGGCGCGGCAGGATTTTTAATTTTTTGATTGACGGGAGCAGGCGCGGCAGCAATTAGTCACGATGACTCCGCCTGTAAAAACCCACTGCTCCCTGATGTGAGAAGTCGTCGACTGGTGTTTTACCGTGGTGAAAACCAAAAGATTCCCCGCTCCCTCCGCCTTCCCGTAGATTGCATTGCCTTTCAGCCGTTTCGCCCCCTTTGCTTCCTCTCCCCATTGCTTCTACCTGGTGCCATGGCGGCGCAGCAGATCACGGAGTCCGAGGTGAGGCGCCTGACACAGGAGCTCCATGCCAAGGATGCGGAGCTCAGGGCCAAGGACGTGGAGCTCCGTGAGCTCAAGGAGGAGAGGAGTGCCATGCTCCTCCGTTATGTGCGGGAGTTCACGGAGCTTCAAAAGCGGCAGGCGTCCACCACAAAGATGCTCGAGGCGTCGGCGGCGTTGCTGCAGAAAGCGGGAGATACGATAGGCCGTCAGGGGAGCCGGCTGGAGCGCGAGCGGGCCGATCGTGACGAGGTCCAGGATCGCCTCAGCCACTTGGTGAACCAAGTTGCCACGCACGTGTTGCGGCTGCGCGATGCCTACCGTCGTGCCAGCGCGACGATGCCGGCCGTCGGGCTAAACCCGTTCGACCACCCGGTCGACTTCAACGAGCTGCGGCTTCCTGACCTGGTCTCCTTCTTCACCTATATCTCCGAGGAGCTGAGCCGTCTCCGCGCGATGGTGGGGGCTGAGCTGGACAAGGAGGGGTTGCGGGCTGCCGTCGCCGTTGCCGGGCGAATCCTTTCAGGGCTCCGTCACCGGAATCCATTCGTGCCATTGGACGCCGTCTTTGACGAGCTGGCTCCCGTCGACCGGGAGCGGGCTCTGCGGGCGGTTGCACCCTGCATCACCAACGTCGTGCGCCTCGAGAAGCAGAGGGACTTCGGTGGTGTTTAGGCGCCCTCTGCATGGGCATGTCCATGTCTCGGCGCAACATGACCGTTGGATCAAACTCAGACGGTGCAGATCAGTCACTGTAGCACAAAGCGTGTGGGTGTGTTTGGTTGCATTCTCATCTCAATATAGTTGTTTCCTCTTCGTGTATTTTTGTCAACCTACTAGTGTGGACTCATGCACCCTTCATGCACTCTGCCAAACACCCAAAAGTGGGTCGAGAAGGGAACTTTTGCTCCCATCCCGTGCACCCTTCATACACCCTGCCTAACACTATTCGTGCTTCATATGGTTCATGTTTCGTGGAGTACTGTAGCACCGTACTCTCCGTGCGCTGTGGACCTAGTTCTGTTAACATTGATCTCACCGTTCATTCTCGACCGGACAGTCGAAAAAGCGGTACTATGTTACATATAGGAGTAGTTGACATGCGCACAACATCATTTGTTATCGTCATATCTTACTACACTAGCAACAAGATTGTGTAGTACTGACGTATGAACCACTGCACATGCCTAGTAGTAGGAGCACTGTGTATGTTCAAGTGGCTGCCGTGTTTCGCACTCCTCCGTCGTAAGAGTGGAAACGCTTGCTGTAATCATTTTTTTCTTCAGAAAAACAGTGGACACGCTCTACCGTGCGGATCCTCCTCCAGCCATGCACTAAATTACTCACTTTCGCCGACGTGTGGGACAGCCAGCACCTGGGTCCACCAGCCATGCACTAAATTACTCCGTAGTAGAGTGACGGTAGACTACCCCGATCGAACCGCCGCAGTAATGCCCAATGAGCCGTCAAATCACAAAACCCCCTCCTTTCCAGCAGTAAGTTGGACGGACGAAGCAACCATCATTTCACTCTTCTCTCTCAGCTTCCTCTCTTGAAGAAAACCCCCACTCGCTTCGCTTCTCCCTCATCTCGTTCCTCCTTTCACTCTTCTCTCTCAGCTTCCTCTCTTGGATGGACGCCGGAGCACCGGCCGACGTGATGTCTATGGCTCTGGCCAAAACCGTCGAGGCTCATGGTACGAAGAAGCGCAAGCACCCCGCCGAGACTACCGCAGACAAGCTCAAAGCCATCGCCCTGTCCAAGCCCCCCTCTCCGGGATCCCTCATTAAGCAAGTCCAGGTAATGTCTCTTGTTGACGATCTTTTTCTCGATCTTGATCGTGTTTTTTCATCTAACACGCAGTACTAGTACTGGTAGTACAACTTTCTGGGTGATCTTGCATGTGATTTTAGTGTGCCAAATGACGGTTCTAAATTCCTCTTTTGACCAAAACATGCGAGAGGTTGACACTGATTTCTTATAGATTACTTTCAACTACTCCCTCTGTCCCAAATTTCTTGTCTTAGATTTGTCTAGATACGGATGTATCTAATACTAAAATGTGACTTGATACATCCGTATCTAGACAAATCTAAGACAAGAATTTTGGGACGGAGGGAGTACTTTATGAACATCAATGCTACCTTTTAAGAGGGTATATTTGCCTCAGTAACTTGTGTTATGGATATTGCATGTAATCCCTCTGCTCTCATGCCTTTGAAGACATGTTCTAGTGTCTTTGTTCACTCATTTCTGTGCGTATATGTAGTCATATATGGAGTATAATATCGAAAATCATCTTATATTTCTGAACGGAGGTAGTAATAAAATATGGTTTCTGTTTGAATTAGAACCAGGTCCGCGGTGGAGATGAAGTTCTCAAAGTCATGCCGTGTGAACTGGAAGACCTGATGATGAGTTCTACTGCTGAACTATCCAGCTGCTGTGTCCTTGTCGCCACGTGTCCTGAACTAGTGTTTTCCTGTAGCATTGTTGTCAGGCGTGTTCTCGAGGCTGTACTTGACCACAACAATTTCCTGGTTGTGCCTTCGATTACGAAGGGTGTGGTTCTTGTAAAGCTTCCCAACAAATCTGATGCGGCCTGTCTTCATCATCATGTTTATGAGTGGAAAGACCACTCTGTTAGGTTCTCCAAGGTTGACAAGATGGTGATGGTGCATGTAGACATCTCACACGAAGTCCATGGCCTAGTCAGTTATGCGGGGTTCATCCCGTAGGTCGGTGGCAAGAAATAGTCTGCAGAGTTTAGTTAGTGCAACTTTGCTTGTCTGTAGTAAGTACTATTGTTCAGTACTTGATTTGTGTTTGTGAACCCTGTATTGTTTATTAGTACTGCCGCTTTTGGTGTGTGAACGGTCTATGTAATGTCTATGTTAATGTCTGTCCACTCAATTCAGTCTGTATATTTTGAAGTATCCAGATCATATTTTTTGTGAGGACGGTTTATCAATTATGGTTACACTCCAATATCTGTATGCATTGCAGGGTTTATCGCACCCACCAGGATTTCCAGTCCCATGGATGTTCGGTCCATACGATTTGTCACGACCTTTGGACTGTCCTGCTTGTGGGAGTAGGCGGGGCCCCTGCATGCCACGCGTAGTTGGACGATCAATCTTCTGTTTAGTACTTCAACATAGTGATTTCCTGGTAAGGATTCACTCGTGTCACATCAAGTAAATCTTATTGATTTACTGTCTAAATCTTATTGATTTAATGTCATGTTTTCTTTCTTTTCCTGCAATTTTACGATGCAGGTTTTGCCATGTGACATTCATCACAGAATAAACCGTTTGGTTTGCTCTACGATGGCTATTTTTGCAGGTTTCACTTCTTATGTCGTGTCAGTAACGAAGGCACTGTCCATCACTTATATTACTGGAAAAAATTGGATCAGTCTGTTGTCTGAGTACAAGCTGAATCCCTATGATGAACTGCAGTTTGGTTTAACAAAAACGCCACAATTAGTCCTTCTCGCGTTTAAAAGAAATGAAGAAAAAACTGGATCACGGTCACGGATCCTAGTCAAGTTAGAAAGCTGATCATAGCAGACCAGACACGATCGCCGCTGTCTCGCACAGATCGAGCACCGGCAGTTGCTCTAGCACTGACAGCGGCAGCAGCTCAGTCTGATCCAGCTGAGGATTGGGCACCGACCGCGTCAGCGGATCAGTCTGATCTACCGGAGGATCGGGCATCGACACCGGCACCTGCTCCGACACCGGCACCAGCTCTACAAGGAGCACCATCTCCGGCAGCAGCAGCGGCTTCGGCACCTGCACCAACACTTGCACTTGCATCTGCTCCGGCCCGTGCAGTTGCACCGGCAACAGACTGGGCTGCAGTTCGCACTTCATATACCAAAGTCCTTACAAAAACCGACATGTCCACCTTCTTGGTAAGCATTGGCCGCCCAAGTGCTTCGTTCTTTTTTCTTTCCATGTTGTTTCACATGATTCACTGTGTTGATCTAACTGTTTGGGTATGTCTTCTTGTTTGCAAACAGAGAATTCCTAGAGCAACGAGGGAGTCGTTCAACAATCCGGGCGACCGCGGCCAAGTTTCTCTTACCATGCGCAGCCTTGGTGTGAATGAACCTGCTCAATATACCGTAAGTACAAAGGATGGTCGCATGATGATTGATGCTAAAGGATGGTCAAGGTTCAAATCTAAATCATATCTTGCGGTAGGGGATGATGTCAAAATCGAACTTTCTCGGCAAGGAGAGCTGGTCCAAATCAACTTTGAAATTCTTCAGTAGCAGCACGCAACTGCCGAACTGATCTATCCTCCGAGAGATTTTGATGTAATAATCTGGCATGGTGAAACAAGTGTCCTGTGTGTATAAGTAGTACGACAGTATTATTTATCACATGGTATATCGTTGATAGAATTGCAACTCTGATTGCTGGTTAGGAACTGTCGTTCGATTTCATTCCAACAGCTGCCGTGCTTTATTCAATTTTGTGTATTCGCCTTGCGACAGCATCTAAAACCAGCGCCGTACCGATCGCTTGCAATATGAAAAGCGCTGAGGTAGAACACATGGGCCCCCAAACATGCAGGGTCGGCCTGCGGCCCAAAGTCCAGAACCGTGAGCCTATCTGAGTATTATATTCTCAGCTGAACCCCCATAAAAAAGCTGAACCCCCATAATGCCCGTGCGTTGCAGAGGGAGTATATTTCTCGGCAAGGTGAGCCTGTGATATAAAAGATTTGTATATTTCTTTACAGAGGGAGTATCTCTCTGTCAAAAAATATATTTATGTGTAACTAGTTACTCCTGTCTTTCTACTTCCTTTCGCTGATATGTGGGGCAACCGGCAACGGGGTCCACGTGCCATATGCACAAATTAGAGTGCACAACTTCACGGTAGACACACCCCGGTCGTAGCGCCGCAGTAATGCCCAATGAGCCGTCAAATCACAACCCCCCTTTCCAGCTTTAGCAGTAAGCTGGACGGACGAAGCGGCAATATTTCACTGGGCCTGAATCCCCTTCTCCCTCGTCTGCTTGTTCAGAGAAAACCCCCTCTCGGCGATTGCATAGGGTTTTCTCATGGAGAACCAGGTACGAATTCTTCATCCATCCCCGATAAATCCAAGTCCCTTGGTCGCAGGTAATCCTAGGATGGCAGCCGCCGCCGTTGATGCATTTTTCTTCCTACTGAATCTAGTGTGTTTCATTTGCAGTGCCCAAAGTGCGAGTACCCTACAGGTTTCTGCGCCCTCGGCGAGACGCCACACTTGTTCCTTCTCATCCTAACACAGCATTTTGAAACGCGCACAGTATGTTCCTAGAATCCTCTTTTCTATCCGGGAGGGTGGGTTTTTTTGAACATGCTGTGTTCTCATATTATTTTTCCTGCAGTGTATTATTTGCTCTGCCAGAACACATGTACTCAAGATGCTCGGCCTTGCCATAACTGAATACACTAGTTTAATGGTCACAGTGAAGACAAGCCATGGATATAAGTTCCGAGTTGGGTTCATGAACCAAGAAGATCGCTGCTTTTTTATGGCCGAACTTGGATAAACTTTCTCAAGTGTTACAGACTGAAAGTTGGCGCACGAATGTTGATGGAAATAGCAGAACCTGGTCTCATCTTCACTGCGATCTTCCACCCCGACGTCGTTCCAATTGTTCATCCATGTTAGTTTTGTATCTGGTTCTTGCTTGTTGCCTCGATTACTTCTTAATCCACCTATTCTGTCTAACTAATCACAATTTAACTTTAGAAGTAGCAACGAATCTCTCACGAAGATGCTACTTCTAACTAATATTTTCTTATAATTGGTGGCACGTGTAGGTTTTTTCAGAGTTAAGCAGTCTGCTCGTTTGTTACTCTGTAATAACTCGGCTGTTACTAATGGCACTGAAGTTGACTGGATCGACATCCACAAGTTCCTACACTTTATTGATCGTCTTGAGGTCCTTGTGGGGCGTTTCAATGGTGGAAGGCCACGTGGGATATGTGTGCCACTGCTGCACTCGTTGAACAGGTCCAACTGTGTCGAGAAACTTATGGTACGAGCTGTTTTCTGTTATATATGTTGTTCATAAACTATTGCTTATACACAGTTTTACAGCTGTGATCTTCTTGAAACAGGAACTGCCGAGTTCTATTGTTCCTATACAGATGCCTGACCATGGTCGGGTCAGACTTGCGCTTGGTCACAACATGATGTTTATGTCGACCTACTCAATTCCCCTTGGAGGTGAAAAGATACTTATTCATGGGTGGTCTCAAATAATGAAGGCCCGTCCATCTTGGAGAATAGGACAGAAGATTATGTTCATGCTTTTCCATGGCTCTAAAGCGAATATCCTGTTTATTGACCACGTTGCGAGATGAAGCCGCTTTCAGAAGGTTGTGGATGCGCGGGGTGGCGCCTGGGCCTTGTCCTGGGGCTTGGCGGCCTCACCCTTGGTTAACTGTAGGCAAAGTAGCACTGTTCGAGGCGTGCTTTGTACGGTTGAACCTGTATAAGTACTCATACTGCTTTCAGCTTTGGTTGTTAAGTGCCCCTGCTGGTTTCAGTTAAGGTTGTTAAGTACTCCTGCTGCTTTTACAGTCTGTCGTGTTTCTTCAGTCCTGTCTTCCTCCAGCCGCCAAAACCAAACCAGCGCCGGCGGGGCCGCCTGCTTCCGCCTCCCACGGCTGGCTGCGCCTCAGCGCACGCATCGCCGCCCCACCGTCTCCTAAATCGTTAACGCCGACGTCCTCCGCGCGCTTTGGTGCGCTCGCCGCGGCGCCGCCCTCTCGCGTTGTCAACATGGTCAACAAACAACAGGAATCGGCAGAAGTACGTGGAGAGGATGACAGTAGGGGCCCACCACGTCAGCGTATGGAAAAATAAAATGCTTCCTCCTAGTGTTTTCCTGACATCTGGGACCCACGACATTGTGAGCGTATATAGTCAATAGACAAGAGAACAACACAAGATCGGCTGACACCTGGGACGTAGCTACTCGAGCAGTATTTTTTTGTTTGGTATTGTTGAGACGGAGCAGGGTTTGAACTGGGCTGTGGCCCGTCTAGCCCAGGCTTATATTTTATGTTCACCATGTGACCAGCCCAGCTATTTTTTCTTTGTGAAAATGAGCCCAGTTTATTTTTTCTGAAGAATACCCAATCCAGGCCTACTTATTTTTCTACGCCCTGATGGGCTGCAACTCTTTCAAGACGCCTGCAAATCTTGAAAGTAATATGAAATGGGTTGTAAATATAAAAACAGATGACAAATTGGCAATTACTTTATAATTTCTGAATTTTTTCACATTTTCAGATTCCTATTTCACTGGGCATTAACCTAATTTAAATATATCTTCAAAGTACTTTAAATCTGGCTCGACATTTCGGTATTAAAAATAGTTTGGAACCCACAGAAATATGCGAAATTGGCCCTGGCCAACCAAAAAAACGACTGCAATAAATTGCATAAGAAGTTGCCATGAGCTATATATAAATTATTAAAAAAAGAGGGAGTGGTCTGACTTGTGGGCCTGTTTAGTTGACGCGTATGCAAGATTTTTTAGTTATTATATACGTCAACAAACGATTCTAGCAGACGTAACCGTTGGATGTCAATCCAACGGCCGTCGTGTTTCTTCAATCTCTGATCTTCTTGCTCCAGCCGCCAAAGCAGCGCCGGCGGGACCGCCTACTCCCGCCTCCCGTGGCCGGCTGTGCTGCCGCGCAGGCCTCAGCGCCCCCTACTACTCCCACCGCTGGCCAGGGCATCCCTCTACTCACCCACACCCCCTGTTATTCTGCGGCGACGGCAGCCTCACACCGCAGCCGAACCGGTGAACCCTCGTACTCCTCTCCGCGCGGGCTTCCACTGCCGCGTCTTCCCCGGCTCCGCGTCGTCCCCTTCCTAGGCCTCGCCGTCGTCCACCGCCGTGGTGCTCTCGGCGCGGCGTGGTCAATGTGGTCAACGACCGACTTCCATCGGAAGAGTACTGTACGTGGAGAGGCTGACAGCTGGGTCCACGGCAGCCGCAAGGAAGTGCCTCCTTATTACGCGGAAAATAATTATTCCTCCACCTGACAGCAGGGACCCACCGGACGGGCCACCAGTATTTCGTGAAAAAAATGTTTCCCCCTGACTGCTGGGACCCACAGGACGGGCCACCGTATTTCGCGAAAAAAACGTTCCCCCCGCTGTCAGCTCGGACCCACCGGAAGTGCCTCCTTATTACGCACAAAAAATGAATACCCCCTGCTAGCTGGGACCCACCTTGGTGGGAGGCTGACTTGTGGGCCTACTAAGTTGACTGGGACGGAGGCCTTTGTCAACTTTAGTCAATATATGAACGATTCTAGCTCTAGTGACCGTACGATGTCCATCCAACGGTAGTAGTGCTTCTTCAACCTCTGGTCTTCTTGCTCCAGCTGCCCAAAGCAGCGCCGGTCGTGCCGCCTGCTCCTGCCACCCGTGGCTGGCTGTGATGCTGCGGAGGCCTCATCGCCCCCTACTACTCCCACCGCTGGCCAGGCCATCCCTCTACGCACCCACACCCCCTGTTATTCTGCGGCGACGGCAGCCTCACACCGCAGCCGAACGAGTGAACCCTCATACTCCTCTACGCGTGAGCATCCACTGCCGCGTCTTCCCCGGCTCCGCGTCGTCCCCTTCCTAGGCCTCGCTGTCGTCCACCGCCCTGGTGCTCTCGGCGCGGCGTGGTCAACGTGGTCAAGGAATGGCTTCCATCGGACGTGGACTGTACGTGGAGAGGCTGACAGCTGGGTCCACGGGCGCAGCAAGGAAGTGCCTCCTTATTACGGGCAAAATAATTATTCCTCCACCTAACAGCGGGGACCCACCGGACGGTGTTGGGGAACGTAGTAATTTCAAAAAAATTCCTACGCACACGCAAGATCATGGTGATGCATAGCAACGAGAGGGGAGAGTGTTGTCCACGTACCCTCGTAGACTGAAAGCGGAAGCGTTAGCACAACGCGGTTGATGTAGTCGTACGTCTTCACGATTCGACCGATCCAAGTACCGAACGTACGTCACCTCCGAGTTCAGCACACGTGCAGCTCGATGACGTCCCTCGAACTCCGATCCAGCCAAGCTTTGAGGGAGAGTTCCATCAGCACGACGGCGTGATGACGATGATGATGTTCTACTGACGCAGGGCTTCGCCTAAGCACCGCTACGATATTATCGAGGTGGATTATGGTGGAGGGGGGGCACCGCACATGGCTAAGAGATCAAGAGATCAATTGTTGTGTCTATGGGGTGCCCCTGCCCCCGTATATAAAGGAGCAAGGGGGGAGGCGGCCGACCAAGAAGGAGGGCACGCCAAGGTGGGAGTCCTACTCCCACTGGGAGTAGGACTCATCCTTTCCTTGTTGGAGTAGGAGAGAAGGAAAGAGGGGGAGAGGGAGAAGGAAAAGGGGGCTGCACCCCTTGTCCAATTCGGACCAAAGGGGGGGTGCACGCCTCCTTCCTTTTGGCCTCTCTCCTCTATTCCCGTATGACCCAATAAGGCCCAATACTTCTCCCCGGCGAATTCCCGTAACTCTCCGGTACTCCCATAAATACCCGAATCACTCGGAACCTTTCCGAAGTCCGAATATAGTCGTCCAATATATCGATCTTTACGTCCCGGCCATTTCGAGACTCCTCGTCATGTCCCTGATCTCATCCGGGACTCCGAACTCGTTCGGGACATCAAAACACATAAACTCATAATATAACCGTCATCTAACTTTAAGCGTGCGGACCCTACTGGTTCGAGAACTATGTAGACATGACCGAGATACGTCTCCGGTCAATAACCAATAGCGGAACCTGGATGCTCATATTGGCTCCCACATATTCTACGAAGATCTTTATCGGTCAAACCGCATAACAACATACGTTGTTCCCTTTGTCACCGGTATGTTACTTGCCCGAGATTCGATCGTCGGTATCTCAATACCTAGTTCAATCGCGTTACCGACAAGTCTCTTTACTCGTTCTGTAATACATCATACCGCAACTAACTCATTATTTACAATGCTTGCAAGGCTTATAGTGATGTGCATTACTGAGTGGGCCCAGAGATACCTCTCCGACAATCGGAGTGACAAATCCTAATTTCGAAATAGGCCAACCCAACAAGTACCTTTGGAAGCACCTGTAGAGCACCTTTTTAATCACCCAGTTACGTTGTGACGTTTGGTAGCACACAAAGTGTTCCTCCGGTAAACGGGAGTTGCATAATCTCATAGTCATAGGAACATGTATAAGTCATGAAGAAAGCAATAGCAACATACTAAACGATCGAGTGCTAAGCTAACGGAATGGGTCAAGTCAATCACATCATTCTCCTAATGATGTGATCCCGTTAATCAAATGACAACTCATGTCTATGGTAGGAAACATAACCATCTTTGATCAACGAGCTAGTCAAGTAGAGGCATACTAGTGACACTATGTTTGTCTATGTATTCACACATGTATTATGTTTCCGGTTAATACAATTCTAGCATGAATAATAAATATTTATCATGATATAAGGAAATAAATAATAACTTTATTATTGCCTCTAGGGCATATTTACTTCAGTCTCCCACTTGCACTAGAGTCAATAATCTAGTTCACATCGCCATGTGATTTAACATCAATAGTTCACATTACCATGTGATTAACACCCATAGTTCACATCGTCATGTGACCAACACCCAAAGGGTTTACTAGAGTCAGTAATCTAGTTCACATCGCTATGTGATTAACACCCAAAGAGTACTAAGGTGTGATCATGTTTTGCTTGTGAGATAATTTTAGTCAACGGGTCTGTCACATTCAGATCCGTCAGTATTTTGCAAATTTATATGTCTACAATGCTCTGCACGGAGCTACTCTAGCTAATTGCTCCCACTTTCAATATGTATCTAGACCGAGACATAGAATCATCTAGATTAGTGTCAAAACTTGCATCGACGTAACCATTTACGACGAACCTTTTGTCTCTTCCATAATCGAGAAACATATCCTTATTCCACTAAGGATAATTTTGACCGCTGTCCAGTGATCTACTCCTAGATCACTATTGTACTTCCTTGCCAAAATCAGTGTAGGGTATACAATAGATCTGGTACACAGCATGGCATACTTTATAGAACCTATGGCCAAGGCATAGGGAATGACTTTCATTCTCTTTCTATCTTCTGCTGTGGTCGGGCATTGAGTCTTACTCAATTTGACACCTTGTAACACAGGCAAGAACTCTTTCTTTCACTGTTCCATTTTGAACTACTTCAAAATCTTGTCAAGGTATGTACTCATTGAAAAACTTATCAAGCGTCTTGATCTATCTCTATAGATCTTGATGCTTAATATGTAAGCAGCTTCACCGAGGTCTTTCTTTAAAAAAACTCCTTTCAAACACTCCTTTATGCTTTGCAAAATAATTCTACATTATTTCCGATCAACAATATGTCATTCAGATATACTTATCAGAAATGCTGTAGTGCTCCCACTCACTTTCTTGTAAATACAGGCTTCACCGCAAGTCTGTATAAAACTATATCCTTTGATCAACTTATCAAAGCGTATATTCCAACTCCGAGATGCTTGCACCAGTCCATAGATGGATCGCTGGAGCTTGCATATTTTGTTAGCACCTTTAGGATTGACAAAACCTTCTGGTTGCATCATATACAACTCTTCTTTAATAAATCCATTAAGGAATACAGTTTTGTTTATCCATTTCCTAGATTTCATAAAATGCGGCAATTGCTAACATGATTCGGACAGACTTAAGCATAGATACGAGTGAGAAACTCTCATCGTAGTCAACACCTTGAACTTGTCGAATACCTTTTTGCGACAATTCTAGCTTTGTAGATAGTAACACTACTATCAGCGTCCGTCTTCCTCTTGAAGATCCATTTATTTTCTATGGCTTGCCGATCATCGGGCAAGTCAACCAAACTCCACACTTTGTTCTCATACATGGATCCCATCTCAGATTTCATGGCCTCAAGCCATTTTGCGGAATCTGGGCTCACCATCGCTTCCTCATAGTTCGTAGGTTCGTTATGGTCAAGTGACATGACCTCCAGAACAGGATTACCGTACCACTCTGGTGCGGATCTCACTCTGGTTGACCTACGAGGTTCGGTAGTAACTTGATTCGAAGCTTCATGATCATCATCATTAACTTCCTCACTAATTGGTGTAAGCATCACTGGAACCGATTTCAGTGATGAACTACTTTCCAATTCGGGAGAAGGTACAGTTACCTCATGAAGTTCTACTTTCCTCCCACTCACTTCTTTCGAGAGAAACTCCTTCTCTAGAAAGGATCCATTCTTAGCAACGAATATCTTGCCTTCGGATATGTGATAGAAGGTGTACCCAATTGTCTCCTTTGGGTATCCCAGGAACACACATTTCTCCGATTTGGGTTTGAGCTTATCAGGATGAAACTTTTTCTTATAAGCATCGCAACCCCAAACTTTAAGAAACAACAACTTTGGTTTCTTGCCAAACCACAGTTCATACGGTGTCGTCTCAAACGGATTTAGATGGTGCCCTTTTTTACGTGAATGCAGCTATCTCTAATGCATAACCCCAAAACTATAGTGGTAAATCAGTAAGACACATCATAGATTGCACTATATCCAATAAAGTACGGTTATGACGTTCGGACACACCATTATGCTGTGGTGTTCCAGGTGGCACGAATTTTTGAAACTATTCCACATTGTTTTAATTGAAGACCAAACTCGTAACTCAAATATTTGTCTCCGCGATCAGATCGTAGAAACCTTATTTTCTTGTCACGATGATTTTCCACTTCACTCTGAAATTCTTTGAACTTTTCAAATGCTTCAGATTTATGTTTCATCAAGTAGATATACCCATATCTGCTCAAATCATCTGTGAAGGTCAGAAAATAACGATACCCGCCGCGAGCCTCAACACTCATCGGATCGCATACATCAGTATGTGTTATTTCGAATAAGTCAGTTGCTCGCTCCATTGTTCCGGAGAACGGAGTCTTAGTCATCTTGCCCATAAGGCATGGTTCGCAAGCATCAAGTGATTCATAATCAAGTAATTCCAAAGCCCATTGCATGGAGTTTCTTCATGCGCTTTACACCAATATGACCTAAACGGCAGTGCCACAAATAAGTTGCACTATCATTATTAACTTTGCATCTTTTGGCTTCAATATTATGAATATGTGTATCACTACGATCGAGATCCAACGAACCATTTTCATTGGGTGTGTAACCATATAAGGTTTTATTCATGTAAACAGAACAACAATTATTCTCTAACTTAAATGAATAACTGTATTGCAATAAACATGATCAAATCATATTCATGGTCAACGCAAACACCAAATAACACTTATTTAGGTTCAACACTAATCCCGAAAGTATAGGGAGTGTGCGACGATGATCATATCAATCTTGGAACCACTTCCAATACACATCGTCACTTCATCCTTAACTAGTTTCTGTTCATTATGCAACTCCCGTTTCGAGTTACTACTCTTTAGCAACTAAACCAGTATCAAATACCGAGGGGTTGCTACAAACACTAGTAAAATACACATCAATAATCTGTATATCAAATATACCTTTGTTCACTTTGCCATCCTTCTTATCCACCAAATACTTGGGGCAGTTCCGCTTCCAGTGACCAGTCCCTTTGTGAAGGAAATATGCCCTAGAGGCAATAATAAAGTATTATATATTTCCTTATATCATGATAAATGTTTATTATTCATGCTAGAATTGTATTAACCGGAAACATAATACCTGTGTGAATACATAGACAAACAAAGTGTCACTAGTATGCCTCTACTTGACTAGTTCGTTAATCAAAGATGGTTATGTTTCCTAGCCATAGACATGAGTTGTCATTTGATTAACGGGATCACCTCATTAGGAGAATGACGTGATTGACATGACCCATTACATTAGCTTAGCACCCGATCGTTTAGTATGTTGCTATTGCTTTCTTCATGACTTATACATGTTCCTATGACTATGAGATTATGCAACTCCCGTTTACCGGAGGAACACTTTGTGTGCTACCAAACGTCACAACGTAACTGGGTGATTATAAAGGTGCTCTACAGGTGTCTCCAAAGGTACTTGTTGGGTTGGCGTATTTCAAGATTAGGATTTGTCACTCCGATTGTCGGAGAGGTATCTCAGGGCCCACTCGGTAATGCACATCACTATAAGCCTTGCAAGCATTGTGACTAATGAGTTAGTTGCGGGATGATGTATTACGGAACGAGTAAAGAGACTTGCCGGTAACGAGATTGAACTAGGTATCGAGATACCGACGATCGAATCTCGGGCAAGTAACATACCGATGACAAAGGGAACAACGTATGTTGTTATGCGGTCTGACCGATAAAGATCGTAGTAGAATATGTAGGAGCCAATATGGGCATCCAGGTCCCGCTATTGGTTATTGACCGGAGAGGTGTCTCGGTCATGTCTACATAGTTCTCGAACCCAAAGGGTCCGCACGCTTAAAGTTACGATGACAGTTTTATTATGAGTTTATATGATTTGATGTACCGAAGGTTGTTCGGAGTCCCAGATGTGATCACGGACATGACGAGTTGTCTCGAAATGGTCGATACGTAAAGATTGATATATTGGATGACTATATTCGGACACCGGAAGTGTTCCGGAGAAGTTTCGGATTAAACCGGAGTGCCGGAGGGTTACCGGAACCCCCCGGGAAGTATTGGGCCTTAGTGGGCCTTGAGGGGAGAGAGAGGGCAGCAGCCAGGAGGTGGTGCGCCCCCTCCCAGAGGAGTCCTAGTTGGACTAGGAGAGGGGGACGCAGCCCCCTTTCCCTCTCCCTCTCCCTCTCTTTCCTTCCCCCCTTCTTTTCCTAGTAGGACTAGGAAAGGGGAGTCCTACTCCTACTAGGAGGAGGACTCCCCCCCTCTCCTTGGCGCGCCCCATAGGCAGCCGGCCTCCCCCTTGCTCCTTTATATACGGGGGCAGGGGGGCACCTAAGAACACACTTGATATACGATATTTTAGCCGTGTGCGGTACCCCCCTCCACCAGATTACACCTCGATAATACCGTCGCGAAGCTTAGGCGAAGCCCTGCGTCGGTGGAACATCATCATCGTCACCACGCCATCGTGCTGACGAAACTCTCCCTCAACACTCGGCTGGATCGGAGTTCGAGGGACGTCATCGAGCTGAACGTGTGTAGAACTTCGTAGGTGCCGTGCGTTCGGTACTTGATCGGTCGGATCGTGAAGACGTTCGACTACATCAACCGCGTTGTGATAACGCTTCCGCTGTCGGTCTACGAGGGTACGTGGACAACACTCTCCCCTCTCGTTGCTATGCATCACCATGATCTTGCGTGTGCGTAGGAAATTTTTTGAAATTACTACGTTACCCAACAGTGGCATCCGAGCCTGGTTTTATGCGTTGATGCTATGCACGAGTAGAACACAAGTGAGTTGTGGGCGATATAAGTCATACTGCTTACCAGCATGTCATACTTTGGTTCAGCGGTATTGTGAGATGAAGCGGCCCGGACCGACATTACGCGTACGCTTACGCGAGACTGGTTTCACCGTTCGGAGCACTCGTTGCTTAAAGGTGACTGGCGGGTGTCTGTCTCTCTCACTTTAGTTGAACCGAGTGTGGCTACGCCCGGTCCTTGCGAAGGTTAAAACAGCACCAACTTGACAAACTATCGTTGTGGTTTTGATGCGTAGGTAAGAACGGTTCTTGCTAAGCCCGTAGCAGCCACGTAAAACTTGCAACAACAAAGTAGAGGACGTCTAACTTGTTTTTGCAGGGCATGCTGTGATGTGATATGGTCAAGACATGATGTGATATAATGTGTTGTATGAGATGATCATGTTTTGTAACCGAGTTATCGGCAACTGGCAGGAGCCATATGGTTGTCGCTTTATTGTATGAGATGCAATCGCCATGTAATAGTTTTACTTTATCACTAAGCGGTAGCGATAGTCGTAAAAGCAATAAGTTGGCAAGACGACAACGATGCTACGATGGAGATCAAGGTGTCGTGCCGGTGACGATGGTGATCATGACGGTGCTTCGGAGATGGAGATCACAAGCACGGTGCTTCGGAGATGGAGATCACAAGCACAAGATGATGATGGCCATATCATATCACTTATATTGATTGCATGTGATGTTAATCCTTTATGCATCTTATCTTGCTTTGTTTGACGGTAGCATTATAAGATGATCTCTCACTAAAATTTCAAGATAAAAGTGTTCTCCCTGAGTATGCACCGTTGCAAAAGTTCTTCGTGCTGAGACACCACGTGTTAATCGGGTGTGATAGGCTCTACGTTCAAATACAACGGGTGCAAAACAGTTGCACACGCGGAGTACTCAGGTTAAACTTGACGAGCCTAGCATATGTACAGATATGGCCTCGGAACACAGAGACCGAAAGGTCGAGCGTGAATCATATAGTAGATATGATCAACATAGTGATGTTCACCATTGAAACTACTCCATCTCACGTGTTAATCGGTCATGGTTTAGTTGCTTTGGATCACGTAATCACTTAGATGATTAGAGAGATGTCTATCTAAGTGGGGGTTCTTAAGTAATATGATTAATTGAACTTAAATTTATCATGAACTTAGTACCTGATAGTATCTTGCTTGTCTATGTTAATTGTAGATATATGGCCCGTGCTGTTGTTCCGTTGAATTTTAATGCGTTCCTTGAGAAAGCTAAGTTGAAAGATGATGGTAGCAATTACACGGACTGGGTCCGTAACTTGAGGATTATCCTCATTGCTGCACAGAAGAATTACGTCCTGGAAGCACCGCTAGGTGCCAGGCCTCCTGCAAGAGCTACACCAGAAGTTATGAACGTCTGGCAAAGCAAAGCTGATGACTACTCAATAGTTCAGTGTGCCATGCTTTACGGCTTAGAACCGGGACTTCAACGACGTTTTGAACGTCATGGAGCATATGAGATGTTCCAGGAGTTGAAGTTAATATTTCAAGCAAATGCCCGGATTGAGAGATATGAAGTCTCCAATAAGTTCTATAGCTGCAAGATGGAAGAGAATAGTTCTGTCAGTGAGCATATACTCAGAATGTCTGGGTATAATAATCACTTGATTCAACTGGGAGTTCAACTTCCGGATGATTGCGTCATTGACAGAATTCTTCAATCACTGCCACCAAGCTACAAGAGCTTCGTGATGAACTATAACATGCAAGGGATGGATAAGACGATTCCCGAGCTCTTCGCAATGCTAAAGGCAGCGGAGGTAGAAATCAAAAAGGAGCATCAAGTGTTGATGGTCAGTAAAACCACTAGTTTCAAGAAAAAGGGCAAAGGGAAGAAGAAAGGGAACTTCAAGAAGAATAGCAAGCAAGTTGCTGTTCAGGAGAAGAAATCCAAGTCTGGACCTAAGCCTGAAACTGAGTGCTTCTACTGTAAGCAGACTGGCCACTGGAAGCGGAACTGCCCCAAGTATTTGGCGGATAAGAAGGATGGCAAGGTTAACAAAGGTATATGTGATATACATGTTATTGATGTGTACCTTACTAATACTCGCAGTAGCACCTGGGTATTTGATACTGGTTCTGTTGCTAATATTTGCAACTCAAAACAGGGGCTACGGATTAAGCGAAGTTTAGCTAAGGACGAGGAGACGATGCGCGTGGGAAATGGTTCCAAAGTCGATGTGATCGCCGTCGGCACGCTACCTCTACATCTACCTTCGGGATTAGTTTTAGACCTAAATAATTGTTATTTGGTGCCAGTGTTGAGCATGAACATTATATCTGGATCTTGTTTAATGCGAGACGGTTATTCATTTAAATCAGAGAATAATGGTTGTTCTATTTATATGAATAATATCTTTTATGGTCATGCACCCTTGAAGAGTGGTCTATTTTTAGTGAATCTCGATAGTAGTGATACACATATTCATAATATTGAAGCCAAAAGATGCAGAGTTAATAATGACAGTGCAACTTATTTGTGGCACTGCCGTTTGGGTCATATCGATGTAAAGCGCATGAAGAAACTCCATACTGATGGAATTTTGGAATCACTTGATTTTGAATCACTTGGTACTTGCGAACCGTGCCTTATGGGCAAGATGACCAAAACACCGTTCTCCGGAACTATGGAGAGAGCAACAGATTTGTTGGAAATCATACATACAGATGTATGTGGTCCGATGAATATTGAAGCTCGTGGCGGATATCGTTATTTTCTCACCTTCATAGATGATTTGAGCAGATATGGGTATATCTACTTAATGAAACATAAGTCTGAAACATTTGAAAAGTTCAAAGAATTTCAGAGTGAAGTTGAAAATCATCGTAACAAGAAAATAAAATTCCTACGATCTGATCGTGGAGGAGAATATTCGAGTTACGAGTTTGGTCTACATTTGAAACAATGCGGAATAGTTTCGCAACTCACGCCACCCGGAACACCACAGCGTAATGGTGTGTCTGAATGTCGTAATCGCACTTTACTAGATATGGTGCGATCTATGATGTCTCTTACTGATTTACCGCTATCGTTTTGGGGTTATGCTTTAGAGACGGCTGCATTCACTCTAAATAGGACACCATCGAAATCCGTTGAGACGACGCCTTTTGAATTATGGTTTGGCAAGAAACCAAAGTTGTCGTATCTTAAAGTTTGGGGTTGCGATGCTTATGTGAAGAAACTTCAACCTGATAAGCTCGAGCCTAAATCGGAGAAATGTGTCTTCATAGGATACCCAAAGGAGACCGTTGGGTACACCTTCTATCACAGATCCGAAGGCAAGATATTTGTTGCTAGAAATGGATCCTTTCTGGAGAAGGAGTTTCTCTCGAAAAATGTGAGCGGGAGGAAAGTAGAACTTGATGAGGTAACTGTACTTGCTCCCTTATTGGAAAGTAGATCATCGCAGAGATCAGTTTCTGCGATACTTACACCAAGTAGTGAGGAAGTTAATGATAATGATCATGAAACTTCAGATCAAGTTATTACTAAACTTCGTAGGTCAACTAGATCAAGATCCGCACCAGAGTGGTACGGTAATCCTGTTCTGGAGGTCATGTTACTAGACCATGGCGAACCTACGAACTATGAAGAAGCGATGGTGAGCCCAGATTCCGAAAAATGGCTTGAAGCCATGAAATCCGAGATGGGATCCATGTATGAGAACAAAGTATGGACTTTGGTTGACTTGCCCGATGGTCGGCAAGCCATTGAAAATAAATGGGTCTTCAAGAAGAAGACTGACGCTGATGGTAATGTTACTATCTATAAAGCTCGACTTGTTGCGAAAGGTTTTCGACAAGTTCAAGGAATTGACTACGATGAGACCTTCTCACCCGTAGCGATGCTTAAGTCTGTCCGAATCATGTTAGCAATTGCCGCATTTTATGATTATGAAATTTGGCAAATGGATGTCAAAACTGCGTTCCTGAATGGATTTCTGGAAGAAGAGTTGTATATGATACAACCGGAAGGTTTTGTCGATCCAAAGGGAGCTAACAAAGTGTGCAAGCTCCAGCGATCCATTTATGGACTGGTGCAAGCCTCTCGGAGTTGGAATAAACGCTTTGATAGTGTGATCAAAGCATTTGGTTTTATACAGACTTTTGGAGAAGCCTGTATTTACAAGAAAGTGAGTGGGAGCTCGATAGCATTTCTGATATTATATGTGGATGACATATTACTGATTGGAAATGATATTGAATTTCTGGATAGCATAAAGGGATACTTGAATAAGAGTTTTTCAATGAAAGACCTCGGTGAAGCTGCATATATATTAGGCATTAAGATCTATAGAGATAGATCAAGGCGCTTAATTGGACTTTCACAAAGCACATACCTTGACAAAGTTTTGAAGAAGTTCAAAATGGATCAAGCAAAGAAAGGGTTCTTGCCTGTACTACAAGGTGTGAGATTGAGTAAGACTCAATGCCCGACCACTGCAGAAGATAGAGAGAAGATGAAAGATGTTCCCTATGCTTCAGCCATAGGCTCTATCATGTATGCAATGCTGTGTACCAGACCTGATGTGTCCCTGGCTATAAGTTTAGCAGGGAGGTACCAAAGTAATCCAGGAGTGGATCACTGGACAGCGGTCAAGAACATCCTGAAATACCTGAAAAGGACTAAGGATATGTTTCTCGTATATGGAGGTGACAAAGAGCTCATCGTAAATGGTTACGTTGATGCAAGCTTTGACACTGATCCGGACGATTCGAAATCGCAAACCGGATACGTATTTACATTGAACGGTGGAGCTGTCAGTTGGTGCAGTTCCAAGCAAAGTGTCGTGGCGGGATCTACGTGTGAAGCGGAATACATAGCTGCTTCGGAAGCACCGAATGAAGGAGTCTGGATGAAGGAGTTCATAACCGATCTAGGTGTCGTACCTAGTACATCGGGACCAATGAAAATCTTTTGTGATAATACTGGTGCAATTGCCTTAGCAAAGGAATCCAGATTTCACAAGAGAACCAAGCACATCAGAAGACGCTTCAATTCCATCCGGGATTTAGTCCAGGTGGGAGACATAGAAATTTGCAAGATACATACGGATCTGAATGTAGCAGATCCGTTGACTAAGCCTCTTCCACGAGCAAAACATGATCAGCACCAAGACTCCATGGGTGTAAGAATCATTACTATGTAATCTAGATTATTGACTCTAGTGCAAGTGGGAGACTGAAGGAAATATGCCCTAGAGGCAATAATAAAGTATTATATATTTCCTTATATCATGATAAATGTTTATTATTCATGCTAGAATTGTATTAACCGGAAACATAATACATGTGTGAATACATAGACAAACAAAGTGTCACTAGTATGCCTCTACTTGACTAGTTCGTTAATCAAAGATGGTTATGTTTCCTAGCCATAGACATGAGTTGTCATTTGATTAACGGGATCACCTCATTAGGAGAATGACGTGATTGACATGACCCATTACATTAGCTTAGCACCCGATCGTTTAGTATGTTGCTATTGCTTTCTTCATGACTTATACATGTTCCTATGACTATGAGATTATGCAACTATCGTTTACCGGAGGAACACTTTGTGTGCTACCAAACGTCACAACGTAACTGGGTGATTATAAAGGTGCTCTACAGGTGTCTCCAAAGGTACTTGTTGGGTTGGCGTATTTCAAGATTAGGATTTGTCACTCCGATTGTCGGAGAGGTATCTCAGGGCCCACTCGGTAATGCACATCACTATAAGCCTTGCAAGCATTGTGACTAATGAGTTAGTTGCGGGATGATGTATTACGGAACGAGTAAAGAGACTTGCCGGTAACGAGATTGAACTAGGTATCGAGATACCGACGATCGAATCTCGGGCAAGTAACATACCGATGACAAAGGGAACAACGTATGTTGTTATGCGGTCTGACCGATAAAGATCTTCGTAGAATATGTAGGAGCCAATATGGGCATCCAGGTCCCGCTATTGGTTATTGACCGGAGAGGTGTCTCGGTCATGTCTACATAGTTCTCGAACCCAAAGGGTCCGCACGCTTAAAGTTACGATGACAGTTTTATTATGAGTTTATATGATTTGATGTACCGAAGGTTGTTCAGAGTCCCGGATGTGATCACGGACATGACGAGCAGTCTCGAAATGGTCGAGACGTAAAGATTGATATATTGGACGACTATATTCGGACACCGGAAGTGTTCCGGAGAAGTTTCGGATTAAACCGGAGTGTCGGAGGGTTACCGGAACCCCCCGGGGAAGTATTGGGCCTTAGTGGGCCTTGAGGGGAGAGAGAGGGCAGCAGCCAGGAGGTGGTGCGCCCCCTCCCAGAGGAGTCCTAGTTGGACTAGGAGAGGGGGGCGCAGCCCCCTTTCCCTCTCCCTCTCCCTCTCTTTCCTTCCCCCCTTCTTTTCCTAGTAGGACTAGGAAAGGGGAGTCCTACTCCTACTAGGAGGAGGACTCCCCCCCTCTCCTTGGCGCGCCCCATAGGCAGTCGGCCTCCCGCTTGCTCCTTTATATACGGGGGCAGGGGGGCACCTAAGAACACACTTGATATACGATATTTTAGCCGTGTGCGGTGCCCCCCCCCCACCAGATTACACCTCGATAATACCGTCGCGAAGCTTAGGCGAAGCCCTGCGTCGGTGGAACATCATCATCGTCACCACGCCGTCGTGCTGACGAAACTCTCCCTCAACACTCGGCTGGATCGGAGTTCGAGGGACGTCATCGAGCTGAACGTGTGTAGAACTTCGGAGGTGCCGTGCGTTTGGTACTTGATCGGTCGGATCGTGAAGACGTTCGACTACATCAACCGCGTTGCGATAACGCTTCCGCTGTCGGTCTACGAGGGTACGTGGACAACACTCTCCCCTCTCGTTGCTATGCATCACCATGATCTTGCATGTGCGTAGGAATTTTTTTGAAATTACTACGTTACCCAACACTTTGTAGTAGAAGCACTTAGTCTCAGGCTTAGGTCCAGACTTGGGCTTCTTCACTTGAGCAGCAACTTGCTTGCCGTTCTTCTTGAAGTTCCCCTTCTATCCCTTTGCCCTTTTCTTGAAACTAGTGGTCTTGTTAACCATCAACACTTGATGCTCTTTCTTGATTTCTACCTTCGTCGATTTCAGCATCGCGAAGAGCTAGGGAATTACTTTCGTCATCCCTTGCATACTATAGTTCATCACGAAGTTCTACTAACTTGGTGATGGTGACTAGAGAATTCTGTCAATATAATCACTATTTTATCTGGAAGATTAACTCCCACTTGATTCAAGCGATTGTAGTACCCAGACAATCTGAGCACATGCTCACTGCTTGAGCTATTCTCCTCCATCTTTTAGCTATAGAACTTGTTAGAGACTTCATATCTCTCAACTCGGGTATTTGCTTGAAATATTAACTTCAACTCCTGGAACATCTCATATGGTCCATGATGTTCAAAACGTCTTTGAAGTCCCGATTCTAAGCTGTTAAGCATGGTGCACTAAACTATCAAGTAGTCATCATATTGAGCTAGCCAAACATTCATAACGTCTGCATCTGCTCCTCCAATAGGTCTGTCACCTAGCAGTGCATTAAGGACATAATTCTTCAATGTAGCAATGAGGATAATCCTCAGATCACGGATCCAATCCGCATCATTGCTACTAAAATCTTTCAACATAATTTTTCTCTAGGAACATATCAAAAATAAACACAGGGAAGCAACAAACGCGAGCTATTGATCTACAACATAATTTGCAAAATACTATTAGGACTAAGTTCATGATAAATTTAAGTTCAATTAATCATATTACTTAAGAACTCCCACTTAGATAGACATCCCTCTAATCCTCTAAGTGATCACGTGATCCATATCAACTAAACCATGTCCGATCATCACGTGAGATGGAGTAGTTTCAACGGTGAACATCACTATGTTGATCATATCTACTATATGATTCACGCTCGACCTTTCGGTCTTCGTGTTCCGAGGCCATATCTGTTATATGCTAGGCTTGTCAAGTTTAACCTGAGTATTCCGCGTGTGCAACTGTTTTGCACCCGTTGTATTTGAACGTAGAACCTATCACACCCGATCATCACGTGGTGTCTCAGCACAAAGATCTTTCGCAACGGTGCATACTCAGGGAGAACACTTATACTTTGATAATTTAGTGAGGGATCATCTTATAATGCTACCGTCAATCAAAGCAAGATAAGATGCATAAAAGATAAACATCACATGCAATCAATATAAGTGATATGATATGGCCATCATCATCTTGTGCTTGTGATCTCCATCTCCGAAGCACCGTCATGATCACCATTGTCACCGGCGCGACACCTTGATCTCCATCGTAGCATCGTTGTCGTCTCGCCAATCTTATGCTTCTACGACTATCGGTACCGCTTAGCGATATAGTAAAGCATTACAGGGTGATTGCATTGCATACAATAAAGCGACAACCATATGGCTTCTGCCAGTTGCCGATAACTCGGTTACAAAACATGATCATCTCATACAATAAAATTTAGCATCATGTCTTGACCATATCACATCACAACATGCCCTGCAAAAACAAGTTAGACGTCCTCTACTTTGTTGTTGCAAGTTTTACGTGGCTGCTACTGGGCTTAGCAAGAACCGTTCTTACCTACGCATCAAAACCACAACGATAGTTTGTAAAGTTGGTGCTGTTTTAACCTTCGCAAGGACCGGGCGCAGCCACACTCGGTTCAACTAAAGTTGGAGAAACTGACTCCCGCCAGCCACCTATGTGCAAAGCACGTCGGTAGAACCAGTCTCGCGTAAGCGTACGCGTAATGTCGGTCTGGGCCGCTTCATCCAACAATACCGCCGAACCAAAGTATGACATGCTGGTAAGCAGTATGACTTATATCGCCCACAACTCTCTTGTGTTCTACTCGTGCATATGACATCTACGCATAAAACCAGGCTCGGATGCCACTATTGGGGAACGTAGTAATTTCAAAAAAATTCCTACGCACACGCAAGATCATGGTGATGCATAGCAACGAGAGGGGAGAGTGTTGTCCACGTACCCTCGTAGATCGAAAGCGGAAGCGTTAGCACAACGCGGTTGATGTAGCCGTACGTCTTCAAGATCCGACCGATCCAAGTACCGAACGTACGACACCTCCGAGTTCAGCACACGTTCAGCTCGATGACGTCCCTCGAACTCTGATCCAGCCGAGCTTTGAGGGAGAGTTCCATCAGCACGACGGCGTGATGATGATGATGTTCTACCGACGCAGGGCTTCGCCTAAGCACCGCTACGATATTATCGAGGTGGATTATGATGGAGGGGGGCACCGCACACGGCTGAGAGATCAAGAGATCAATTGTTGTGTCTATGGGGTGCCCCTGCCCCCGTATATAAAGGAGCAAGGGGGGAGGCGGCCGGCCAAGGAGGAGGGCACGCCAAGGGGGGAGTCCTACTCCCACCGGGAGTAGGACTCCTCCTTTCGTTGTTGGAGTAGGAGAGAAGGAAAGAGGGGGAGAGGGAGAAGGAAAAGGGGGCTGCACCCCTTGTCCAATTCGGACCAGGGGGTGCGCGCCTCCTTCCTTTTGGCCTCTCTCCTCTATTCCCGTATGACCCAATAAGGCCCAATACTTCTCCCCGGCGAATTCCCGTAACTCTCTAAATACCCGAATCACTCGGAACCTTTCCGAAGTCCGAATATAGTCGTCCAATATATCGATCTTTACATCTCGGCCATTTCGAGACTCCTCGTCATGTCCCTGATCTCATCCGGGACTCCGAACTTCTTCGGTACATCAAAACACATAAACTCATAATATAACCGTCATCTAACTTTAAGCGGCGGACCCTACTGGTTCGAGAACTATGTATACATGACCGAGATACGTCTCCGGTCAATAACCAATAGCGGAACCTGGATGCTCATATTCCCTCCCACATATTCTACGAAGATCTTTATCGGTCAAATCGCATAACAACATACGTTGTTCCCTTTATCACCGGTATGTCACTTGCCCGAGATTCGATCGTCAGTATCTCAATACCTAGTTCAATCTCGTTACTGACAAGTCTCTTTACTCGTTCCATAATACATCATGCCGCAACTAACTCATTAGTTACAATGCTTGCAAGGCTTATAGTGATGTGCATTACTGAGTGGGCCCAGAGATACCTCTCCGACAATCGGAGTGACAAATCCTAATCTCGAAATATGCCAACCCAACAAGTACCTTTGGAAGCACCTGTAGAGCACCTTTATAATGACCCAGTTACGTTGTGACGTTTGGTAGCACACAAAGTGTTCCTCCGGTAAACGGGAGTTGCATAATATCATAGTCATAGGAACATGTATAAGTCATGAAGAAAGCAATAGCAACATACTAAACGATCGAGTGCTAAGCTAACGGAATGGGTCAAGTCAATCACATCATTCTCCTAATGATGTGATCCTGTTTATCAAATGCCAACTCATGTCTATGGCTAGGAAACATAACCATCTTTGATCAACGAGCTAGTCAAGTAGAGGCATACTAGTGACACTATGTTTGTCTATGTATTCACACATGTATTATGTTTCCGGTTAATACAATTCTAGCATGAATTATAAACATTTATCATGATATAAGGAAATAAATAATAACTTTATTATTGCCTCTAGGGCATATTTCCTTCAGACGGGCCACCGTATTTCGTGAAAAAAAGTTTCCCCCTGACTGCTGGGACCCACCGGCCACATCTTCGCACGCAAGGAAGTGCGTCCGAAAAAAACGATTCGCCCCCTGACTGCTGGGACCCACCAGCTACATCTTCGCACGCAAGGAAGTGCGTCCGAAAAAAACGATCCGCCCCCTGACTGCTGGGACCCACCAGCTACATCTTTGCACGCAAGGAAGTGCGTCCGGGCAAAAAAAAGATTCCCCCTGACTGCTGGGACCAAGCAGCTACACCTTCGCACGCAAGGAAGTGCGTCCGGGCAAAAAAAATTTATTCGCCCCCCTGACTGCTGGGACCCACCAGCTACATCTTCGCAGGCCAGGAAGTGCCTGACAGTCGGGACCCACCTGGTCGAAGCGTACGTAGCGTTGTCATTCTGGTCGCGAACGTGTACGTACATATATACTGGTCGATGTAGAGGCGCGCACGTGTCGTAGTAGAGGCGCGCACATAGCATGTACACGTACGTACATCGGCCAGGGTGCAAGAAAGAAAATACAGCCACGTACGTACATACGGGCAGGGTCTCGAACGCCTACTCGCGCATACGTATGGCCAGGGCTCATGTACATGGCTGGGTCGGAACGGAGAAACAGCGTCGTCGTCGTGTTCATGGGGAGGCAACGGAATGCGTCGTGTTCATGGGGAGGTAACGGAATGCGTCGTGTTCATCGGGAGGCAATGGAATGCGTGGGAGCCAACCGGCTGGGTCGGAACGGAATGCGTGGTCGTGTTCATTGGGAGGGCTTGGACGGAACATGCGATGGAGACGAGGCCTGGCGTACCGCAAAACGGAGGAAACGGCCTTGTGTTCGACCGGCCACGTTCGAATCGGGATCCTGTTCACCGGGAGGGGTCTGGCGTAACGCAAAACGGAGGAAACGGACCTCCTACGGTCGAAACGGGGGTCCTGTTGATCGGGAGGGGTGTGGCGTACCGCAAAACGGGACTCCACGGGATACTGTTCATCTCCACCGTCGACCTCCTCCAGCCTCCACGGGCTACCGTCGACCTCCTCCAGCCTCCATGGGCTCCTGTTCATCCAGCCTCCACCGCGCGGTACTCCACCGGCTACTGTTCAACCACCCCTCCACGGGCACCCCTCCAGCGTCTATTGTTCATCCAGCCCTCCACACCACGGGGTCCTGTTCAACCACCCCTCCACGGGCACCCCTCCACCGTCTACTGTTCATCCAGCCCTCCACACCACGGGGTCCTGTTCATCCAGAGGCAACGCCACCGCTCAGTTTTCATCCAACCCCCCCCCCCCCGCAATGCTCACTGTTCATCCAATCGATCGGCTTCAGTTAGCAGCAGTAGCGAAGGGATCGCTCGATCGGGTTCAGTTAACAGCCATCGATCGATCGCTCGGGTTCAGTAACGCGTAGCCTGCAGTGCAATCGCTCGGTTCAGTTAGAGCCCAACGCCTCCCTCGGGTTCAGTTAGAGCCAACGCCTCGCACACACGCGCGTACGTGTAGGAGGGAAACGCGCATCGCCTGGCCCCCGACCTCCCACCGTAACCGGGAACTCCCCGAAATTTTCCTCCCCCTCGCTTCTACCACGGTTTTTTCCATCATGGAGGGCCCAATGAATGTCATGCAGCTGCGTCTCCGGCACGCCCAGGACGAAAAGCCCATTTTTTGTCATGATTTTTTGTCATATAAGTAGGAGGCCACCACATCTATGATGATACCGGGTTTTGTCACAATTATCATCATAGAAGTGTCATATGTATGACAGAATTTTTTTTCGTTCGGCCCAAAATGTCACGGATGTGTCTTTTTTTGTAGTGGTTGTGGTGTTCCAAGTGGCGTGAGTTGTGAAACTATTCCACATTGTTTTAAATGAAGGCCAAACTCGTAACTCAAATATTCGCCTCTGCGATCAGATCGTAGAAACTTTATTTTCTTGTTACGATGATTCTCCACTTCACTATGAAATTATTTGAACTTTTCAAATGTTTTAGACATGTGTTTAATTAAGTAGATATACCCATATCTGCTTAAATCATCTGTGAAGGTTAGAAAATAACGATACCTGCCGCGAGCCTCAACACTCATCGGACCGCATACATCAGTATGCATTATTTCCAATAAGTCAGTGGCTTGCTCCATTGTTTCGGAGAACGGAGTCTTAGTCATCTTGCCCATGAGGCATGGTTTGTAAGCATCAAATGATTCATAATCAAGTGATTCCAAAAGTCCATCCGCATGGAGTTTCTTCATGCGCTTTACAGCAATATGACCTAAATGACAGTGCCACAAATATGTTGCACTATCATTATCAACTTTGCATCTTTTGGCATCAATATTACGAATATGTGTGTCATTACGATTGAGATTCAATAAACCATTCACATTGGGTGTATGACCATACAAGGTTTTATTCATGTAAATAGAACAACAATTATTCTCGGACTTAAATGAATAACCGTATTGCAATAAACATGATCAAATCATATTTATGCTCAACATAAACACCAAATAACATTTATTTAGGTTCAACACTAATCCCGAAGGTAGAGGGAGTGTGCGATGGTGATCTTATCAACCTTGGAATCACTTCCAACACACATCATCACCTTGCCCTTAACTAGTCTATGTTCATTTTGCAACTCTTGTTTTGAGTTACTAATCCTAGCACGAACCGGTATCAAATACCGAGGGGTTACTATGAACACTAGTAAAGTACATATCAATAACATGTATATCAAATATACCTTTGTTCACTTTTCCATCCTTCTTATCCGCCAAGTATCTAGGGCAGTTCCACTTCGAGTGACCATTTCCTCTGCAGTAGAAGCACTCAGTTTCAGGATTGGGTCTAGCTTTGGGCTTCTTCATGGGAGTGGCAACTTGCTTGCCATTCTTCTTGAGGTTCCCTTTCTTTCCCTTGCCCTTTTTCTTGAAACTAGTGGTCTTGTTAATCATCAACACTTGATGCTCTTTCTTGATTTCTACCTTCACCGATTTCAGCATCGCGAAGAGCTCGGGTATCATGTTTGTCATCCGTTGCAAATTATAGTTCATCACAAAGTTCTAGTAGCTTCGTGATAGTGACTAGAGAATTCAAGCGATTGTAGTACCCAGACATTCTGAGTACATGCTCACTGGCTGAGCTATTCTCCTCCATCTTGTAGGCAAAGTACTTGTCAGAGGTCTCATACCTCTCGACACGGGCATGAGTCTGAAATACCAATTTCAACTCTTGGAACATCTCATATGCTCCGTGGCGTTTCAAAACATTTTTGAAGTCCCGGTTCCAGGCCGTAAAGCATGGTGCATTAAACTATCAAGTAGTCATCATACCGAGCTTGCAAAAGGTTCATAACGTCTGCATCTGCTCCTGCAACAGGTTCGTCTCCTAGTGGTGCATCAAGGACATAATTCTTCTGTGCAGCAATGAGGATAATCCTCAGATCACGGGCCCAGTCTGCATCATTGCTACTATCATGTTTCAACTTAGTTTTCTCTAGGAACATATCAAAAATAAAACATGAGAGCTAAACGCGAGCTATTGATCTACAACATAGATATGCAAATACTATCAGGACTAAGTTCATGATAAATTAAGTTCAGTTAATCAAATTACTTAAGAACTCCCACTTAGATAGACATCCCTCAATTCATGCAAGTGATACGTGATCCAAATCAACTAAACCATGTCTGATCATCACGTGAGATGGAGTAGTCATCAATGGTGAACATCTCTATGTTGATCATATCTACTATATGATTCACGTTCGACCTTTCGGTCTCCAGTGTTCCGAGGCCATGTCTGTACATGCCAGGCTCGTCAAGTTTAACCCGAGTATTCTGCATGTGCAAAACTGTCTTGCAACCGTTGTATGTGAACATAGAGTCTATCACACCCGATCATCGTGTGGTGTCTCGAAACGAAGAACTGTAGCAATGGTGCATACTCAGGGAGAACACTTCTACCTTGAAATTTCGTTAAGGGATCATCTTATAATGCTACCGCCGTACTAAGCAAAATAAGATGCATAAAAGATAAACATCACATGCAATCAAAATATGTGACATGATATGGCCATCATCATCTTGTGCCTTTGATCTCCATAGCACCGTCATGATCTCCATCGTCACCAGCTCGACACCTTGATCTCCATCATAGCGTCGTGGTCGTCTCGCCAACTATTGCTTCTACAACTAGCCCTAACGCATAGTGATAAAGTAAAGCAATTACATGGCGTTTGCATTTCATACAATAAAGCGACAACCATAAGGCTCCTGCCAGTTGCCGATAACTTTTACAAAACATGATCATCTCATACATTAACATATATCACATCATGTCTTGACCATATCGCATCAAAACATGCCCTGCAAAAACAAGTTAGACGTCCTCTACTTTGTTGTTGCAAGTTTTACGTGGCTGCTATGGGCTTTGATGTCTACTACACAACCTTCTTCTTGTAGACGTTGTTGGGCCTCAAAGTGCAGAGGTTTGTAGGACAGTAGCAAATTTCCCTCAAGTGGATGACCTAAGGTTTATCAATCCGTGGGAGGCGTAGGATGAAGATGGTCTCTCTCAAGCAACCCTGCAACCAAATAACAAAGAGTCTCTTGTGTCCCCAACACACCCAATACAATGGTAAATTGTATAGGTGCACTAGTTCGGCGAAGAGATGGTGATACAAGTGCAATATGGATGGTAGATATGGGTATTTGTAATCTGAAAATATAAAAACAGCAAGGTAGCAAGTGGTAAAAGTGAGCGTAAACGGCATTGCAATGCTAGGAAACAAGCCCTAGGGTTCATACTTTCACTAGTGCAAGTTATCTCAACAATAATAACATAATTGGATCATATAACTATCCCCCAACATGCAACAAAGAGTCACTCAAAGTCACTAATAGCGGAGAACAAACGAAGAGATTATTGTAGGGTACGAAACCACCTCAAAGTTATCCTTTCTGATCGATCTATTCAAAAGTCCGTAGTAAAATAACATGAAGCTATTCTTTCCGTTCGATCTATCCTAGAGTTCATACTAGAATAACACCTTAAGATACAAATCAACAAAAACCCTAATGTCACCTAGATACTCCAATGTCACCACAAGTATCCGCGGGTATGATTATACGATATGCATCACACAATCTCAGATTCATCTATTCAACCAACACAAAGAACTTCAAAGAGTGCCCCAAAGTTTCTACCGGAGAGTCAAGACGAAAACGTGTGCCAACCCCTATGCATAAGTTCACAAGGTCACTAAACTCGCAAGTTGATCACCAAAACGTACATCAAGTAGATCACGTGAATATCCCATTGTCACCATAGATAAGCACATGCAAGACATACATCAAGTGTTCTCAAATCCTTAAAGACTCAATCCGATAAGATAACTTCAAAGGGAAAACTCAATCCATTACAAGAGAGTAGAGGGGGAGAAAACATCATAAGATCCAACTATAATAGCAAAGCTCGCAGTACATTAAGATCGTGCCAAATCAAGAACATGAGAGAGAGATCAAACACATAGCTACCGGTACATACCTTCAGCCCCGAGGGTGAACTACTCCCTCCTCGTCATGGAGAGCGCCGGGATGATGAAGATGGCCACCGGTGATGGATCCCTACTCCGGCAGGGTGCCAGAATAGGGTCCCGATTGGTTTTTGGTGGCTATAGAGGCTTGCGGCGGCGAAACTCCCGATCTAGGTTTCTTTCTGGAGGTTTCTGTATTTATAGGAAATTTTGGCGTCGGTCTCACGTTAGGGGGGTCTCCGAGTCATCCACGAGATAGGGGGACGCGCCCAGGGGGTAGGGCGCGCCCTCCACCCTCGTGGACGGCTCGGGACTCTTCTGGCCCAAGTCTTTTACTCCAGGGGCTTCTTTTGGTCCATAAAAAATCATCAAAAATTGGCACGTCAATTGGACTCCGTTTGGTATTCCTTTTCTGTAAAACTCAAAAACAAGGAAAAACAGAAACTGGCACTTGGCTCTAGGTTAATAGGTTAGTCCCAAAAATTATATAAAATAGCATATACATGCATATAAAACATCCTAGATGGATAATATAATAGCATGGAACAATCAAAAATTATTGATACGTTGGAGACGTATCAAGCATCCCCAAGCTTAATTCATGCTCGTCCTCGAGTAGGTAAATGATAAAAACAGAATTTTTGATGTGGAATGCTACCTAACATATTTATCAATGTAATCTTCTTTATTGTGGCATGAATGTTCAGATCCAAAAGATTCAAGACAAAATTTTAATATTGACATAAAAATAATAATACTTCAAGCATACTAACCAAGCAATTATGTCTTCTCAAAATAACATAGCCAAAGAAAGCTCATCCCTACAAAATCATATAGTTTGGCTATGCTCCATCTTCGTCACACAAAATGCTCCAATCATGCACAACCCCGATGACAAGCCAAGCAATTGTTTCATACTTTAGCATTCTCAAACTTTTTCAACTTTCACGTAATATATGAGTGCGAGCCATGGACATCGTACTATAGGTGGAATAGAATGGTGGTTGTGGAGAAAACAAAAAGAGGGATATAGTCTCACATCAACTAGGCGTATCAACAGGCTACGGAGATGCCCATCAATAGATATCGATGTGAGTGAGTAGGGATTGCCATGCAACGGATGCACTAGAGCTATAAGTGTATGAAAGCTCAAAAAGAAAACTAAGTGGGTGTGCATCCAACTTGCTTGCTCACGAAGACCTAGGGCAATTTGAGGAAATCCATCATTGGAATATACAAGCCAAGTTCTATAATGAAAAATTCCCACTAGTATATGAAAGTGACAACATAAGAGACTCTCTATCATGAAGATCATGGTGCTACTTTGGAGCACAAGTGTGGAAAAAGGATAGTAACATTGTCCCTTCTCTCCTTTTCTCTCATTTTTTTTATTTGGGCCTTCTCCTTTTTCTTTTATGGCCTCTTTTTTTCGTCTGGAGTCTCATCCTGACTTGCGGGGGAATCATAGTCTCCATCATCCTTTCCTCACATGGGACAATGCTCTAATAATGAAGATCATCACACTTTTATTTACTTACAATTCAAGAATTACAACTCGATACTTAGAACAAAATATGACTCTATGTGAATGCCTCCGGCGGTGTACCGGGATGTGCAATGAATCAAGAGTGACAGGTATGAAAAATTATGAATGGTGGTCGTGCCACAAATACGATGTCAACTACATGATCATGCAAAGCAATATGACTATGATGAATCGTGTCATAATAAACGGAATGGTGGAAAGTTGCATGGGAATATATCTCGAAATGACTATGGAAATGCCATAGTAGGTAGGTATGGTGGCTGTTTTGAGGAAGGTAAATGATGGGTTTATGGTACCGGCGAAAGCTGCACGACACAAGAGAGGCTAGCAATGGTGGAAGGGTGAGAGTGTGTATAATCCATGGACTCAACATTAGTCATAAAGAACTAACATACTTATTGCAAAAATCTACAAGTCATCAAAACCAAGCACTGCGCGCATGCTCCTAGGGGGATAGATTGGTAGGAAAAGACCATCGCTCGTCCCCGACCGCCACTCATAAGGAAGGCAATCAAAGAAACACCTGATGCTTCAAATTTGTCACACAGCGGTTACTATACATGCATGCTACGGGACTTGCAAACCTCAACACAAGTATTTCTCAATTTCACAATTACTCAACTAGCATGACTCTAATATCACCATCTTCATATCTCAAAACAATCATCAAGTATCAAACTTCTCATAGTATTCAATGCACTCTATATGAAAGTTTTTATTATACCCATCTTGGATGCCCATCATATTAGGACTAGTTTTATAACCCAAGCAAATTACCATGCTGTTCTAAAGACTCTAAAAATAATATAAGTGAAGCATGAGTGCTCATCTATTTCTTCAAAATAAAACCACCACCGTGCTCTAAAAAGATATAAGTGAAGCACTAGAGCAAACGACAAACTACTCCAAAAGTTATAAGTGAAGATCAATGAGTAGTCGTATAATTATGTAACTATGTGAAGACTCTCTAACATTTAAGAATTTCAGATCTTGGGATATTATTCAAACAGCAAGCAAAACTAAATAAAATAAAATGACGCTCCAAGCAAAACACATATCATGTGGTGAATAAAAATATAGCTCCAAGTAAAGTTACCGATGAACGAAGACGAAAGAGGGGATGCCATCCGGGGCATCCCCAAGCTTAGGCTCTTGGTTGTCCTTGAATATTACCTTGGGGTGACTTGGGCATCCCCAAGCTTAGACTCTTGCCACTCCTTATTCCATAGTCCATCGAATCTTTACCCAAAACTTGAAAACTTCACAACACAAAACTTAACAGAAAACTCGTAAGCTCCGTTAGTATAAGAAAATAAATCACCACTTAGGTACTGTTGTGAACTCATTCTAAATTCAGATCGGTGTAATATCTACTGTATTCCAACTTCTCTATGGTTCATACCCTCCGATACTACTCATAGATTCATCAAAATAAGCAAACAACACATAGAAAACAGACTCTGTCAAAACAGAACAGTCTGTAGCAATCTGTATCATTTGAATACTTCTGTAACTAGAAAAATTCTGAAAAACTAGGACAACCTAGATAATTTGTATATGAATCTTCTGCAAAAAGAATCAGTATTTTATCATGTTCTGGTGAATTTTAACAATTATTTTCGTGAGCGCAAAGTTTCTGTCTTTTTCAGCAAGATCAAACAACTATCACCCAAGAAGATCCTATTGGTTCTAGTTGGCACAAACACTAATTAAAACATAAAACCACATCTAAACAGAGGTTAGATGAATTATTTATTACTAAACAGGATCAAAAAGCAAAGAACAAAAATAAAATTTGGTTGCCTCCCAACAAGCGCTAACGTTTAACGCCCCTAGCTAGGCATGATGATTTCAATGATGCTCATATAAAAGATAAGAATTGAAACATAAAGAGAGCATCATAAGAATATGACTAGCACATTTAAGTCTAACCCACTTCCTATGCATAGGGATTTTGTGAGCAAACAACTTATGGGAACAAGAATCAACTAGCATAGGAAAGCAAAACAAGCATAGCTTCAAGATTTTCAACACATAGAGAGGAAACTTGATATTATTGCAATTCCTAAAAGCATATGTTCCTCCTTCATAGTAAATTTCAGTGCATCATGAATGAATTCAACAATATAACCATCACATAAAGCATTATTTTCATGATCCCCAAGCATAGAATTTTTATTACTCTCCACATAAGCAAAATTCTTCTAATAATAGTAGTGGGAGCAAAATCAACAAAATAACTATCATGTGAGGCATAATCCAATTGAAAATTAAAATCATGATGACAAGTTTTATGGTTATCATTATTCTTTATAGCATACATGTCATCACAATAATCATCATAGATAGCAACTTTGTTCTCATAATCAATTGGAACCTCTTCCGAAATAGTGGATTCATCACTAAATAAAGTCATGACCTCTCCAAATCCACTTTCATCAATATAATCATCATAAATAGGAGGCATGCTTTCATCATAATAAATTTGCTCATCAAAACTTGGGGGACAAAAAATATCATCTTCCCCAAGCTTGTGGCTTTGCATATCATTAGCATCATGGATATTCAAGGAATTCATACTACTAACATTGCAATCATGCTCATCATTCAAAGATTTAGTGCCAAACATTTTAATGCATTCTTCCTCTAGCAATTGAGCACAATTATCGGAATCCTTATTTTCAAGGAAGACATTAAAAAGTTGAAGCATATGAGGCACCCTCAATTCCATTTTTTGTGTAGTTTTCTTTTATAGACTAAACTAGTGATAAAACAAGAAACAAAAAGATTCGATTGCAAGATCTAAAGATATACCTTCAAGCACTAACCTCCCCGGCAACGGCACCAGAAAAGAGCTTAGTTGATGGGGTGTTAGTGCCGCTTACCTCGCCTCCCTGGCAACGGCGCCAGAAAAGAGCTTGATGTCTACTACACAACCTTCTTCTTGTAGACGTTGTTGGGCCTCCAAGTGCAGAGGTTTGCAGGACAGCGCAAATTTTCCTCAAGTGGATGACCTAAGGTTTATCAATCCGTGGGAGGCATAGGATGAAGATGGTCTCTCTCAAGCAACCCTGCAACCAAATAACAAAGAGTCTCATGTGTCCCCAACACACCCAATACAATGGTAAATTGTATTGGTGCACTAGTTCGGCGAAGAGATGGTGATACAAGTGTAATATGGATAGTAGATATGGGTATTTGTAATCTGAAAATATAAAAACAGCAAGGTAGCAAGTGGTAAAAGTGAGCGTAAACGGTATTGCAATGCTAGGAAACAAGGACTAGGGTTTATACTTTCACTAGTGCAAGTTCTCTCAACAATAATAACATAATTGGATCATATAACTATCCCTCAACATGCAACAAAGAGTCACTCCAAAGTCACTAATAGCGGAGAACAAACGAAGAGATTATTGTAGGGTATGAAACCACCTCAAAGTTATCCTTTCTGATCGATCTATTCAAGAGTCCGTAGTAAAATAACACGAAGCTATTCTTTCCGTTCGATCTATCCTAGAGTTCGTACTAGAATAACACCTTAAGATACAAATCAACCAAAACCCTAATGTCACCTAGATACTCCAATGTCACCTCAAGTATCTGTTGGGGAACGTAGTAATCTCAAAAAAATTCCTACGCACACGCAAGATCATGGTGATGCATAGCAACGAGAGGGGAGAGTGTATCCACGTACCCTCGTAGACCGAAAGCGGAAGCGTTAGCACAACGCAGTTGATGTAGTCGTACGTCTTCACGATCCGACTGATCAAGTACCGAACGCACGACACCTTCGAGTTCAGCACACGTTCAACTCGATGACGTCCCTCGAACTCCGATCCAGCCGAGCTTTAAGGAAGAGTTCCGTCAGCACGACGGCGTGGTGACGATGATGATGTTCTACCGACACAGGGCTTCGCCTAAGCACCGCTACGATATTATCGAGGTGGATTATGGTAGAGGGGGGCACCGCACACGGCTAAGAGATCCAAGGGATCAATTGTTGTCTCTATGGGGTGCCCCCCTCCTCCGTATATAAAGGGGGAGGAGGAGAGGGCCGGCCAAGGGGAGGAGGCGCTCCCAAGGGGGGCAATCCTACTCCAAGTAGGATTCCCCCTTCTTTCCTAGTCCAAGTAGGAGAGGGGAAGGAAGGGAAGGAGAAGGAGAAGGAAGGAGAGGGAAGAAAAGGAGGAAAGGGGGGCCGGCCCCCTAGTCCAATTCGGTTTGGGCTAGGGGGGCCGCGCGCCCTGCCTCCTCTCTTCCACCACTTGGCCCATGAGGCCCATTGCTTCTTCCTCGTATTCCCGTAACTCCCCGGTACCCCCGAAAATACCCGAATAACTCGGAACCTTTCCGATGTCCGAATATAGTCGTCCAATATATCGATCTTTATGTCTCGACCATTTTGAGACTCCTCGCCATGTCCCGATCTCATCCGGGACTCCAAACTACCTTTGGTACATCAAATCACATAAACTCATAATACAATCGGCGTCGAACTTTAAGCTTGCGGACCCTACGGGTTCGAGAACTATGTAGACATGACCGAAACACGTCTCCGGTCAATAACCAATAGCGGAACCTGGATGCTCATATTGGCTCCCACATATTCTACGAAGATCTTTATCGGTCAAACCGCATAACAACATACATTGTTCCCTTTGTCATCGGTATGTTACTTGCCCGAGATTCGATCATCGGTATCTCAATACCTAGTTCAATCTCGTTACCGGCAAGTCTCTTTACTCATTCCGTAATACATCATCCCACAACCAACTCATTAGTTGCAATGCTTGCAAGGTTTATAGTGATGTGCATTACCGAGTGGGCCCAGAGATACCTCTCCGACAATCAGAGTGACAAATCCTAATCTCGAAATACGCCAACCCAACAAGTACTTTCGGAGACACCTGTAGAGCATCTTTATAATCACCCAGTTACGTTGTGACGTTTGGTAGCACACAAAGTGTTCCTCCGGTAAATGGGAGTTGCATAATCTCATAGTCATAGCAACATGTATAAGTCATGAAGAAAGCAATAGGAACATACTAAATGATCAAGTGCTAAGCTAACGGAATGGGTGATGTCAATCACATCAGTCTCCTAATGATGTGATCCCGTTAATAAAATGACACCTCTTTGTCTATGGCTAGGAAACATAACCATCTTTGATCAAGAACTAGTCAAGTAGAGGCATACTAGTGACACTCTATTTGTCTATGTATTCACACATGTATCATGTTTCTAGTTAATACAATTCTAGCATGAATAATAAACATTTATCATGATATAAGGAAATAAATAATAACTTTATTATTGCCTCTAGGACATATTTCCTTCAGTCTCCCACTAGCACTAGAGTCAATAATCTAGTTCACATCATCATGAGATTTAACACCAATAGTTCACATCACCATGTGATTAACACCCATAGTTCACATCGTCATGTGACCAACACCCAAAGGATTTACTAGAGTCAATAATCTAGTTCACATTGCTATGTGATTAACACCCAAAGAGTACTAAGGTGTGATCCTGTTTTGCTTGTGAGAGAAGTTTAGTCAACATGTCTGCCACATTCAGATCCGTATGTATTTTGCAAATTTCTATGTCAACAATGCTCTGCATGGAGCTACTCTAGCTAATTGCTCCCACTTTCAATATGTATCCAGATTGAGACTTAGAGTTATCTGGATCAGTGTCAAAACTTGTATCGACGTAACCCTTTACGACGAACCTTTTTGTCACCTCCATAATCGAGAAACATATCCTTATTCCACTAAGGATAATTTTGACCGCTGTCCAGTGATCTACTCCTAGATCACTATTGTACTCCCTTGCCAAAATCAGTGTAGGGTATACAATAGATCTGGTACACAGCATGGCATACTTTATAGAACCTATGGCTGAGGCATAGGGAATGAATTTCATTCTCTTTCTATCTTCTGCCGTGGTCGGGCTTTGAGTCTTACTCAATTTCACACCTTGTAACACAGGTAAGAAATCTTTCTTTGACTGTTCCATTTTGAACTACTTCAAAATCTTGTCAAGGTATGTACCCATTGAAAAAACTTATCAAGCGTCTTGATCTGTCTCTATAGATCTTGATGCTCAATATGTAAGCAGCTTCACCGAGTTGTTTCTTTGAAAAACTCCTTTCAAACACTCCTTTATGCTTTGCAGAATAATTCTACATTATTTCCGATCAACAATATGTCATTACATATACTTATCAGAATGCTGTAGTGCTCCCACTCACTTTCTTGTAAATACAGGCTTCACCGCAAGTCTGTATAAAACTATATGCTTTGATCAACTTATCAAAGCGTATATTCCAACTCTGGGATGCTTGCACCAGTCCATAGATGGATCGCTGGAGCTTGCATATTTTGTTAGTACCTTTAGGATTGACAAAACCTTCTGGTTGCATCATATACAACTCTTCTTTAATAAATCCATTAAGGAATGCAGTTTTGTTATCCATTTGCCAGATTTCATAAAATGCGGCAATTGCTAACATGATTCGGACAGACTTAAGCATCGCTACGAGTGAGATAATCTTATCGTAGTCAACACCTTGAATTTGTCGAAAACCTTTTGCGACAATTCGAGCTTTGTAGATAGTAACACTACTATCAGTGTCTGTCTTCCTCTTGAAGATCCATTTATTCTCAATGGCTTGCTGATCATCGGGCAAGTCCACCAAAGTCCACACTTTGTTCTCATACATGGATCCTATCTCAGATTTCATGGCCTCAAGCCATTTATCGGAATCTGGGCTCATCATCGCTTCCTCATAGTTCGTAGGTTCGTCATGGTCAAGTAACATGACCTCCAGAACATGATTACCGTACCACTCTGGTGCGGATCTTACTCTGGTTGACCTACGAGGTTCGGTAGTAACTTGATCTGAAGTTTCATGATCATTATCATTAGCTTCCTCACTAATTGCTGTAGGTGTCACAGGAACCGGTTTCTATGATGAACTACTTTCCAATAAGGGAGCAGGTACAATTACCTCATCAAGTTCTATTTTCCTCCCACTCACTTCTTTTGAGAGAAACTCCTTTTCTAGAAAGGATCCATTCTCAGCAACGAATATCTTGCCTTCGGATCTGTGATAGAAGGTGTAACCAACATTTTATTTTTGGGTATCCTATGAAGACGCACTTCTCTGATTTGGGTTTGAGCTTATCACGATGAAACTTTTTCATATAAGCATCGCAACCCCAAACTTTAAGAAATGACAACTTTGGTTTCTTGCCAAACCACAGTTCATAAGGCGTCGTCTCAACGGATTTCGATGGTGCCCTATTTAACGTGAATGCAGCTGCCTCTAATGCATAACCCCAAAACGATAGTGGTAAATCGGTAAGAGACATCATAGATTGCACCATATCTAATAAAGTACGGTTACGATGTTCGGACACACCATTACGCTGTGGTGTTCCAGGTGGCATGAGTTGCGAAACTATTCTGTAATGTTTCAAATGAAGACCAAACTCGTAACTCAAATATTCTCCTCCACGATCAGATCGTAGAAACTTTATTTTCTTGTTACGATGATTTTCCACTTCACTCTGAAATTATATGAACTTTTCAAATGTTTCAGACTTATGTTTCATCAAGTAGATATACCCATATCTGCTCAAATCATCTGTGAAGGTTAGAAAATAACGATACCCACCGCGAGCCTCAACACTCATCGGATCGCATACATCAGTATGTATTATTTCCAGTAAGTTAGTTGCTCGCTCCATTGTTCCGGAGAACGGAGTCTTAGTCATCTTGCCCATGAGACATGGTTCGCAAGCATCAAGTGATTCATAATCAAGTGATTCCAAAAGCCCATCAGCATGGAGTTTCTTCATGCGCTTTACACCAATATGACCTAAACGGCAGTGCCACAAGTAAGTTGCACTATCATTATTAACTTTGCATCTTTTGGCTTCAATACTATGAATATGTGTATCACTACGATCGAGATCCAACAAACCATTTTCATTGGGTGTATGACCATCGAAGGTTTTATTCATGTAAACAGAATAACAATTATTCTCTGATTTTAAATGAATAAATTTATTGCAATAAACATGATCAAATCATTTTCATGCTTAACGCAAACACCAAATAACATTTATTTAGATTCAACACTAATCCCGAAAGTATAGGTAGTGTGCGATGATGATCATATCAATCTTGGAACCACTTCCAACACACATCGTCACTTCATTCTTAACTAGTCTCTGTTCATTCTGCAACTCCCGTTTCGAGTTACTTCTCTTAGCAACTGAACCAGTATCAAATATCGAGGGGTTGCTATAAACAGTAGTAAAGTACACATTAATAACATGTATATCAAATATAGCTTGTTCACTTTTCCATCCTTCTTATCCACCAAATACTTGGGGTAGTTCCGCTTCCAGTGACCCGCCCCTTTGCAGTAGAAGCACTTAGTCTCAGGCTTAGGTCCAGACTTGGGCTTCTTCACATGAGCAGCAACTTGCTTGCCATTCTACATGAAGTTCCCTTTCTTTCCCTTTACCCTTTTCTTGAAACTAGTGGTCTTGTCAATCATCAACACTTGATGCTTTTTTCTTGATTTCTACCTGCAACGATTTCATCATCATGAAAAGCTCGGGAATCATTTTCGTCATGCCTCTCATACTATAGTTCATCATGAAGTTCTACTAACTTGGTGATGGTGACTAGAGAATTCTGTCAATCACTATCTTATCTGGAAGATTAACACCCACTTGATTCAAGCTATTGTAGTATCCAGACAATCTGAGCACATGCTCACTGCTTGAGCTATTCTCCTCCATCTTTTAGCTATAGAACTTGTTGGAGACTTCATATCTCTCAACTCGGGTATTTGCTTGAAATATTAACTTCAACTCCTGGAACATCTCATATGGTCCATGACGTTCAAAAACGTCTTTGAAGTCCCGATTCTAAGCCGTTAAGCATGGTGCACTAAACTATCAAGTAGTCATCATATTGAGCTAGCCAAACGTTTATAACGTCTGCATCTGCTCCTGCAATAGGTCTGTCACCTAGCGGTGCATCAAGGACATAATTCTTCTGTGCAGCAATGGGGATAATCCTCAGATCACGGACCAAGTCCGCATCATTGCTACTAACATTTTTCAACATCGTTTTTCTCTAGGAACATATCAATCTACAACATAGATATGCTAATACTACCAGGTACTAAGTTCATGATAAATTTAATTTCAATTAATCATATTACTTAAGAACTCCCACTTAGATAGACATCCCTCTAATCATCTAAGTGATCACGTGATCCAAATCAACTAAACCATAACCGATCATCACGTGAAATGGAGTAGTTTTCAATGGTGAACATCACTATGTTGATCATATCTACTATATGATTCACGCTCGACCTTTCGGTCTCAGTGTTCCGAGGCCATATCTGCATATGCTAGGCTCGTCAAGTTTAACCTGAGTATTCCACGTGTGCAAAACTTGGTTGCACCCGTTGTAGATGGACGTAGAGCTTATCACCACCGATCATCACGTGGTGTCTGGGCACGATGAACTTTGGCAACTGTGCATACTCTGGGAGAACACTTTTATCTTGAAATTTGGTGAGAGATCATCTTATAATGCTACCGTCAATCAAAGCAAAATAAGATGCATAAAAGATAAACATCACATGCAATCAATATAAGTGATATGATATGGCCATCATCATCTTGTGCTTGTGATCTCCATCTCCGAAGCACCGTCATGATCACCATCGTCACCGAGGCGACACCTTGATCTCCATCGTAGTATCGTTGTCGTCTCGCCAACTATTGCTTCTACGACTATCGCTATCGCTTAGTGATAAAGTAAAGCATTCACTACAAAAAAAGACACATCCGTGACATTTTGGGCCGAACGAATTTTTTTTCTGACACTTCTATGACGATAATTGTGACAAAACCCGCTATCATCATAGATGTGGTGGGCTCCTACTTCTATGACAAAAAAATCATGACAGAAAATGGGCTTTTCGTCCTGGGCGGGCCGGAGACGCAGCTGCATGACATTCTTTGGGCCGTCCATGACGGAAAAAACCATGGTAGAAGCGAGGGCGAGGAAAATTTCGGGGAGTTCCCGGTTACGATGGGAGGTCGGGGGCCGAGCGATGCGCGTTTCTCTCGTACATGTATGCGCGTGTGTGCGAGGCGTTGGCTCTAACTGAACCCGAGCGAGGCGTTGGGCTCTAACTGAACCCGAGCGATTGCACTGCAGGCTACTCGTTACTGAACCCGAGCGATCGATCGATGGCTGTTAACTGAACCCGATCGAGCGATTCCTTCGCTACTGCTGCAAACTTAAGCCTATCGATGCTGCCTCTAGGATGGACAGTGAGCGTTGCGGGGGGGGGGGGGGTTGGATGAACAGTGAGCGGTGACGTTGCCTCTAGATGAACAGGACCCCGTGGTGTGGTGGAGGGCTGGATGAACAGTAGACGGTGGAGGGGTGCCCCTGGAGGGGTGGTTGAACAGGACCCCGTGGTGTGGAGGGCTGGATGAACAGTAGACGGTGGAGGGGTGCCCGTGGAGGGGTGTTTGAACAGGACCCCGTGGTGTGGAGGGCTGGATGAACAGTAGACGCTGGAGGGGTGCCCGTGGAGGGGTGGTTGAACAGTAGCCGGTGGAGCAGCGCGCGGTGGAGGCTGGATGAACAGGAGCCCGTGGAGACTGGAGGAGGTCGACGGTAGCCCGTGGAGGCTGGAGGAGGTCGACGGTGGAGATGAACAGTATCCCGTGGAGTCCCGTTTTGCGGTACGCCACACCCCTCCCGATGAACAGGACCCCCGTTTCGACCGTTTTGCGGTACGCCACACCCCTCCCAATCAACAGGACCCCCGTTTCGATCGTAGGAGGTTCGTTTCCTCCGTTTTGCGGTATGCCACACCCCTCCCGATCAACAGGACCCCGTTCCGAACGTAGGAGGTCCGTTTCCTCCGTTGTGCGCTACACCAGGCCTCGTTTCCATCGCCTGTTCCGTCCAAGCCCTCCCGATGAACATGACCACGCATTCCGTTCCGACCCGGCCGGTTGCCTCCCACGTGTTCCGTTGCCTCCCGATGAACACGAGGCATTCCATTGCCTCCCCATGAACACGACGCATTCCGTTGCCTCCCCATGAACACGACGACGATGCTGTTTCTCCGTTCCGACCCAGCCATGTACACGAGCCCTGGCCGTACGTATGCGCGAGTAGGCGTTCGAGACCCCGCCCGTATGTACACATACGTGGCCGTATTTTCTTTCTTGCACCTTGGCCGGTGTACGTATGTGTACATGCTACGTGCGCGCCTCTACTACTACACGAACGCGCCTCTACTACGACACGTGCGCGCCTCTACATCCACCAGTATATATGTACGTACACGTTCGCGACCAGAATGACAACGCTACGTACGCTTCGACCAGGTGGGTCCCGACTGTCAGGCACTTCCTTGCCTGCGAAGATGTAGCTGGTGGGTCCCAGCAGTCAGGGGGGCAAATTGTTTTTTTGCCCGGACGCACTTCCTTGCGTGCGAAGATGTAGATGGTGGGTCCCAACAGTCAGGGGGAAAGGTTTTATTAGCGAAAAGCAGTGGCCCGTCCGGTGGGTCCCAGCTGTCAGGTGGAGGAATCATTATTTTCCGCGTAATAAGGAGGCACTTCCTTGCTGCGGCCGTGGACCCAGCTGTCAGCCTCTCCACGTCTGATGGAAGTCGTTCCTTGACCACGTTGACCACACCGCGCCGAGAGCACCAGGGCGGTGGACGACGGCGAGGCCTAGGAAGGGGACGACGGGGAGCCGGGGAAGACGCGGCAGTGGAAGCCCGCGCGGAGAGGAGTACGAGGGTTCACTGGTTCGGCTGCGGTGTGAGGCTGCCGTCGCGGCAGGGCCTGGCCAGCGGTGGGAATAGTAGGGGGCGGTGAGGCCTCCGCGGCAGCACAGCCGGCCACGGGAGGCAGGAGCATGCGGCACAACCGGCGCTGCTTTGGGCGGCTGGAGCAAGAAGACCAGAGGTTGAAGAAGCACTACGGCCGTTGGATGGACATCATACGATCACTGGAGCTAGAATCGTTCATATTGACTAAAGTTGACAAAGGCCCCCGTCCCAGTCAACTTAGTAGGCCCACAAGTCAGCCTCCCACCATGGTGGGTCCCAGCTAGCAGGGGGAGTATTCATTTTTTTGTGTGTAATAAGGAGGCACATCGTTGCATGCGAAGATATAGCTGGTGGGTCCGAGCTGTCAGCGGCGGTAACGTTTTTTTCACGAAATACAGAGGCCCTTTCGATGGGTCCCTGATGTCAGGTGGAGGAATCATTATTTTGCGCGTAATAAGGAGGCATTTCCTTGCGTGCAGCCGTGGACCCAGCTGTCGGCCTCTCCACGTACAGTCCACTTCAGATGCATGTCGGTCGTTGACCACGTTGACCAGGCCACGCCGAGAGCACCGGGGCGGTGGATGACGGCGAGGCCTAGGAAGGGAACCACACGGAGGCAGGGAAGAGTCGACAACTGTTGCCCACGCGAAGGGGAGTACGACTGTACGAGGGTTTACTGGTTCGTCTGCCGTCGCCGGAGAATAACAGCAGGTGTGGGTGAGTAGAGGGATGGCTAGGCCAGCGATGGGAGTACGGTGGGGCGGTGAGGCCTGCGCGGCAGCAGAGCCGGCCGCGGGGAGGAGGGAGCAGGCAGTCCCGCCGGCGCTTGTTTGAGCGGCTGGAGCAGTAAGAGCAGAGATTGAAGAAGCACGACGGCCGTTGGATGGCCATCCAACGGTCACTGCTTGTGCGACAACCTTTTTTTAGGAAAGCCTCAAATCTGTGGAAAACAACATACAGCCCATCTGCCATTATTTCTAATAATTTACAGCCCATTTCCTAATTATTAAGGTTTTTTTGGAGACTATATTCTTTTTGTTAGCATTACAGCCCATATTGTGGCCACGGTTAAAAAATTATACGAAATTTTGCATATTTCGGTGCGGTCCGAACTGTTTTTAATCCCGAAATTTCGACTCACATTCAAACTGATTTTAAAAATAAATGTATATCAATATAAAATCCAACAAATTCTCCACGCATAAAAATTAATGTAATTTAAAATCTTGAAATGAAAAAAAGATATTTGAAACTAATTGCCGGTTTGATGTGTTTTAAAAATGTACAGCCCATTTCTCATTACTGATGGGACATTTTCTCGGCCAGCCGAATGAAAGCTCTCCTCGTCTTGAAAGATTTGCAGCCCAACAGGCCTGACAAAGTGACTTACTTGGCAAATGTAGCGACCAAACCTAAAACAGTCTAGTCTCCGTGCATCAGTGTCATCCCTGGATCGGTAATGCTGACACACACAGTACTTTGAAGGATTTGTAACAGAGTAGCAATCACACACTTATTACATCGAATAGTTCAAGAGAACTCAATACAAATAAATATGGCGTAAGGCCATCTAAAAACGATAACAGCGGAAGGCTTGGAAGATAAAGTGAGTCCATCAACTCCAACGGCATCACTGAGTAAAAGACCACGACATAAGGCTCCTTACTCGTCGTCCGAAAAGTCTGCAACATGATACGTTGCAGCCCAAAAACGGGTCAGCACATGGAATATGCTGGCAATGTAACACATAGAGAGTAATGAACAGAATAATGCTATCACTACATGCATATTTGGCTGGTGGAAAGCTCTATGGTTACAGTTTTGCGAAAAGCCAATTTTTCCCTACCACAAAGGAATAAATTTTATTAATGTGTACTTTACTACTGTTTATAGCAACCCCTCGATATTTGATACTGGTTCAGTTGCTAAGAGAAGTAACTCGAAACGGGAGTTGCAGAATGAACAGAGACTAGTTAAGAATGAAGTGACGATGTGTGTTGGAAGTGGTTCCAAGATTGATATGATCATCATCGCACACTACCTATACTTTCGGGATTAGTGTTGAACCTAAATAAGTGTTATTTGGTGTTTGCGTTGAGCATGAATATGATTTGATCATGTTTATTGCAATACGGTTATTCATTAAAGTTAGAGAATAATTGTTGTTCTATTTACATGAATAAAACCTTCTATGGTCATACACCCAATGAAAATGGTTTGTTGGATCTCGATCGTAGTGATACACATATTCATAATATTGAAGCCAAAAGATGCAAAGTTAATAATGATAGTGCACTTATTTGTTGCACTACCGTTTAGGTCATATTGGTGTAAAGCGCATGAAGAAACTCCATGCTGATGGGATTTTGGAATCACTTGATTATGAATCACTTGATGCTTGCGAACCATGCCTCTTGGGCAAGATGAATAAAACGTCGTTCTCCGGAACAATGGAGCAAGCAACAGATTTGTTGGAAATCATACATACTGATGTATGTGGTCCGATGAATATTGAGGCTCGTAGCGGGTATCATTATTTTCTGACCTTCACAGATGAGTTGAGAAGATATGGGTATATCTACTTAATGAAACAGAAGTCTAAAACATTTAAAACTTCATATAATTTCAGAGTGAAGTGGAAAATCATCGTAACAAGAAAATAAAGTTTCTAGGATCTGATCGTTTAGAAGAGTATTTGAGTTACGAGTTTGGTCTTCAGTTAAAACAATGTGAAATAGTTTCACCGCTCACGCCACCAGGAACACCACTGTGTAATGGTGTGTCCGAACATCGTAACCGTACTTTATTAGATATGGTGCAATCTATGATGTCGCTTACCGATTTGCCACTATTGTTTTGGGGTTATGCATTAAAGACAACTGCATCCACGTTAAAAAGGGCACCGTCTAAGTCCGTTGAGACGACACAATATGAACTGTGGTTTGGCAAGAAACCAAAGTTGTCGTTTCTTAAAGTTTGTGGTTGTGATGCTTATGTGAAAAGCTTCAACCTGATAAGCTCGAACCCAAATCGGAGAAATGTGTCTTCATAGGATACCAAAGGAGACTAATGTGTACACCTTCTATCACAGATCCGAAGGCAAAACTTTTGTTGCTAAATTCGGAATCTTTCTGGAGAAGGAGTTTCTCTCGAAAGAAGTGAGTGGGAGGAAAGTAGAACTTGATGAGGTAACTGTACCTGCTCCCTTATTGGAAAGTAGTTCATCACAGAAATATGTTCCTGTGACTCCTACACCAATTAGTGAGGAAGCTAATGATGATGATCTTGTAACTTAAAGATCAAGTTACTACCGAACCTCGTAGGTCAACCGGAATGAAATCCGCACCAGAGTGGTACGGTAATCCAGTTTTGGAGGTCATGTTACTTGACCATGATGAACCTACGAACTATGAGGAAGCGATGATGAGCCCAGATTCCGCAAAATGGCTTGAGGCCATGAAATCTGAGATGGGATCCATGTATGAGAACAAAGTATGGACTTTGGTTGACTTGCCCAATGATCGGCGAGCCATTGAGATTAAATGGATCTTCAAGAGGAAGACGGACGCTGATAGTAGTGTTACTATCCACAAAGATAGAATTGTCACAAAAGGTTTTCGACAAGTTCAAGGTGTTAACTACGATGAGAGTTTCTCACTCGTATCTATGCTTAAGTCTGTCCGAATCATGTTAGCAATTGCCGCATTTTATGAAATCTGGCAAATGGATAAACAAAACTGCATTCTTTAATGGATTTATTAAAGAGGAGTTGTATATGATGCAACCAGAAGGTTTTGTTAATCCTAAAAGTGCTAACAAAATATGCAAGCTCGAGCGATCCATCTATGGACTGGTGCAAGCATCTCGGAGTTGGAATATACGCTTTGATAAGTTGATCAAAGCATATAGTTTTATACAGACTTGCGGTGAAGCCTGTATTTACAAGAAAGTGAGTGGGAGCACTACAGCATTTCTGATAAGTATATGTGAATGACATATTGTTGATCAGAAATAACGTAGAATTATTCTGCAAAGCATAAAGAAGTGTTTGAAAGGAGTTTTTCAAAGAAAGACCTCGGTGAAGCTGCTTACATATTGAGCATCAAGATTTATAGAGATAAATCAAGACGCTTGATAAGTTTTTTCAGTGAGTAAATACCTTGACAAGATTTTGAAGTAGTTCAAAATGGAATAGTCAAAGAAAGAGTACTTGCCTGTATTGCAAAGTATAAAGTTGAGTAAAGACTCAAAACCCGACCACAACAGAAAAAAGAAAAGAGAATGAAAGTCATTTCCTATGCATCAGTCATAGGTTCTATAAAGTATGCCATGCTGTGTACCAGATCTATTGTATACCCTACACTGATTTTGGCAAGGGAGTACAATAGTGATCTAGGAGTAGATCACTGGACAGCGGTCAAAATTATCCTTAGTGGAATAAGGATATGTTTCTCGATTATGGAAGTGACAAAAGGTTCGTCGTAAAGGGTTACGTCGATGCAAGTTTTGACACTAATCTAGATGACTCTAAGTCTCGGTCTAGATACATATTGAAAGTGGGAGCAATTAGCTAGAGTAGCTCCGTGCAGAGCATTGTAGACATACAAATTTGCAAAATACTTACGGATCTGAATGTGACAGACCCGTTGACTAGAATTATCTCACAAGCAAAACATGATCACACCTTAGTACTCTTTGGGTGTTAATCACATAGCGATGTGAACTAGATTACTGACTCTAGTAAACCCTTTGGGTGTTGGTCACATGACGATGTGAACTATGGGTGTTAATCACATGGTGATGTGAACTATTGATGTTAAATCACATGGCGATGTGAACTAGATTATTGACTCTAGTGCAAGTGGGAGACTGAAGGAAATATGCCCTATAGGCAATAGTAAAGTTATTATTTATTTCCTTATATCATGATAAATGTTTATTATTCATGCTATAATTGTATTAACCAGAAACTTGATACATGTGTGAATACATAGACAAACATAGTGTCACTAGTATGCCTCTACTTGACTAGCTCGTTGATCAAAGATGGTTATGTCTCCTATCCATTGACATGAGTTGTCATTTGATTAACGGGGTCACGTCATTGGGAGAATGATGTGATTGACTTGACCCATTCCGTTAGCTTAGCACTCGATCGTTTAGTATTCAGCTATTGCTTTCTTCATGACTTATACATGTTCCTATGACTATGAGATTATGCAACTCCCGTTTACCGAAGGAACACTTTGTGTGCTACCAAACGTCTCAACGTAACTGGGTGATTATAAAGGTGCTCTACAGGTGTCTCCAAAGGTACTTGTTGGGTTGGCATATTTTGAGATTAGGATTTGTCACTCCAATTGTCGGACAGGTATCTCTGGGCCCTCTCGGTAATGCACATCACTTAAGCCTTGCAAGCATTGCAACTAATGAGTTTATTGTAGGATGATGTATTACAGAACGAGTAAAGAGACTTTCCGGTAACGAGATTGAACTAGGTATTGACATACCGACGATCGAATCTCGGGCAAGTAACATACCGATGACAAAGGGAACAACGTATGTTGTTATGCGGTTTGACCGATAAAGATCTTCGTAGAATATGTGGGAGCCAATATGAGCATCCAGGTTCCGCTATTGGTTATTGACCGAAGACGTGTCTCGGTCATGTCTACATAGTTCTCGAACCCGTAGGGTCCACACGCTTAACGTTTTGATGACAGTTATATTATGAGTTTATATGTTTTGATGTATCGAAGGTTGTTCGGAGTCCCAGATGTGATCACGGACATGACGAGGAGTCTCGAAATGGTCGAGACATAAAGATTGATATATTTGAAGCCTATGTTTGGATATCGGAAGTGTTCCGGGTGAAATCGGGATTTTACCCGAGTACCGGGAGGTTACCGGAACCCCCCGGCAACATAATGGGCCTTAGTGGGCCTAGGTGGAAGAGAGGAGAGGCGGCTAGGGCTGGGCCTCGCGCCCCTCCCCCCTAGTCCGAATAGGACAAGGAGAAGGGGGCGGCGCCCCCCTTCCTTCTTCTCCCTCTCCTCTTTCCCCCTCCCAAGTCCTAATCCAAGCAGGGGGCACCCCACAGACACAACAATTGATCTATTGATCTCTTAGCTGTGTGCGGTGCCCCCCTCCACTACATTACACCTCGATAATATCATAGCGGCGCTTAGGCGAAGCCCTGCGTCGGTAGAACATCATCATCGTCACCACGCCGTCGTGCTGACGAAACTCTCCCTCAACACTCGGCTGGATCAGAGTTTGAGGGACGTCATCGAGCTGAACGTGTGCTGAACTCGGAGGTGCCGTACGTTCGGTACTTTGATCGGTCGGATCGTGAAGACGTACGACTACATCAACCGCATTGTCATAACACTTCCGCTTTCGGTCTACGAGGGTACGTGGACAACACTCTCCCCTCTCGTTGCTATGCATCACCATGATCTTGCGTGTGCGTAGGAATTTTTTTGAAATTACTACGTTCACCAACATTCATCCTCCCAATCATCATCACTGGGGTCCGAGTCAGTGTCGTCGATGATGATGTAGTTCTCCGGGCAAGTAGAATTGTCATCATCTCCTCCTGGTGCGGGGTCTCCCATGAAAACTCCTAGCTTCTGTGTCAGGTCGCCATTCTTCTCCCCTAGTGCAGCGATTTCCTCCATATAATCCTAGCGTGTAGCCTTGAGTTCTTCCTCCAGTTCCATGATCCTAGTCTTTGCCTTCTTCAGTTCTATCATGTCTGCGCACATCTGGTTCTCCTGGCGACGAATGTGCTAGTTTAACTCCTGAATGAAAGCTGCAATAGATCTATCCTTCCTGGTGCTGATCATCTCCCATTGCTCGTCTCGGCGCCCACAAATCTGATAGATAGTATCCTTGAGATCATTGTGGTACACTTCTCCAATGCGTCCCATGGTGATGTGGGCTGCCATGCTCTTTCCTAGACTCCAGGTTGGTGCATCAAAGGAAAACTCTATGGGCTCAGTGACTGGCGTGAACGTCCTTCCTGGAACTTGAACTTGAATCATCCAGCGCTCCTCTTCAGGTAGTGTGGCGTTGTAGGTTCTGGTGAAGCTTGGTATTCTGATGTTCAGGTACTTAGTAACTTCCTTCACGTGTCGTCCAAAAGGTGTATCCTCATCTGGTTGCGCGAACTTGTTCCTTGCATCCCCCATCCTAAAAGAGTGGAAGAAAGGAGAGGAGTCAGAAATGAGAAGAGAGTAGTGATCTAGGGCTTTAGCTTAGTGGTCGTGTCCTACAGTCAGCGTGTGCTCTGATACCATCTCTGTAGCGACCAGACCTGAAACAGTCTAGTCTCCGTGCATCAGTGTCATCCCTGGATCGGTAATGCTGACACGCACAGTACTTTGAAGGATTTATAACAGAGTAGCAATCACACACTTATTACATCAAATAGTTCAAGAGAACTCAATACAAATAAATATGGCTTAAGGCCATCTAAAAACGATAACAGCGGAAGGCTTGGAAGATAAAGTGAGTCCATCAACTCCAACGGCATCACTGAGTATAAGACCACGACCTAAGGCTCCTTACTCGTCGTCTGAAAAGTCTGCAACATGATACGTTGCACAGCCCAAAAACGGGTCAGCACATGGAATATGCTGGCAATGTAACACATAGAGAGTAATGAACAGAATAATGCTATCACTACATGCATATTTGGCTGGTGGAAAGCTCTATGGTTACAGTTTTGCGAAAAGACAAATTTTCCCTACCACAAAGGAATAAATTTTATTTAACTATCATGGTGGTTGTTAAACATTGAGAAGGTACCTCCAACTCAATCCCAATTAAGAACGTGATTAACCCAATCAAATTAAATTAAGTAACATGATGATGAGATTCACATGATAATCCAAAAACTAGATACTCAAGATGTCCATTACCGGGGACACGGCTAACCATGATTAGATTGTACACTCTGCAGAGGTTTGTGCACTTTTCCCCACAAAACTCGATCGCCTCCGCTTGATTTCTCGCACTACATGGTGTTTGAGAAACGGATGACCGAGACACAGTCTTTCAGAAACAATACTCTTTACTCTGGGTGGACAGGTACACCTACTTTCCCCTACATCTGCTAGCCCACCTCTTCAAGAGGTCATGTAACCTACTCAACTATGCTAGAACCCATAATAGCTTGTGGCTGCACACGTAAGTTTCTAGCATGAATAATCTCATGATCCGTTTGAGTCTGGGTGGCGGTCCATAGGATGATCACACGGGTACTCCGGGATATCCAAAAATACAGGCAACACTGGGTTCTCCAGGTGCCTCAATCCACCCAGATGTAAATTAAAGTAGCCACCTTAAGTTGATCCATTAATTAAAAATCTAACATCTGTCATGAAATACACTCAAACCCAATCCACGTCTACGAGCATAGCATAGCAATATAAGCAAACGTAGAAGTAACTCCCAAAGGTTTGATAATAAACATGGCAATAGGTACTACCTCATCTACTTCCCAAAACCCACATATTAATCAGATCCTAATCATGCAATAGTTTGAGGATTGATCTAATGCAATAAAACTGGGTGGTAAAGAGGTATGATCAAAGTGTTACTTGCCTTGCTGATGATCCGTGAAACCTAGAGACGCGTAGTAGCACGCTTCGCACTCCGGGTACTCTATCACAAACAAACAATACGTACATAAGCAATCAAGCAAGGGTGCAGGAATAAAACTCAAAATAAGAGATCTAACCAGAAAGTTCAACTTAAGAACTCCGGTTTGCAAAAAGAATCAAATCGAACGAAGCAACGAAACTCAAACGGCGAAAGAAACAAGCTTCGTTTACTAATCTGGACCTAAGTCAAATTTTACAGTAGCAAAAACTTGTTTGAGTTGGTTAATCAGAAAGAGGGTTTCGAGATGTAACTCTAGGCACTTGAATCGCCTGATTCCGATAAACGAGCGAAAAGTTAAACTGAAACGAAAATCGGATCAGAAATCGCGATCGAAAGTAATCGCGGAAAATCCGAGAAAAGGAAAAACTGACGAATAGGCTAACGAACGAACATTCGTTGTCTGCGGTTAAACGACGAAAACCGTTCGTTAAAACGAACGTACGGACGAACATCCGCAAAATAAATAAACCAAAAAAAAACCGAACCGATCTAAACAAAACCGAAACTAGGGTTTACGAAATAAAACCGATCGGTTTTATAAAAAAAAACCGGCGGCTACCTCTAACTCCGGGAACGGCTCCGGCGGCGGTGGTTGGCGGTGAAGGGCGGCGGGGCGGCGCGGGGTGGCGGCGCGGGTGGCGGCGCGGGCGGCGGGTCGGGCGGTAGCGGCGGCGCGGATCCCGAGGCGGCGGCGGATCGGCTAGGGTTTCGGGTGGGCTGGCGGCGCTGGGGCTCGGGGTCTCGGGCTTTCAAAGGCCGGCCCGAAGAGTCCCGCTCGGGTACGGCCTGGAGTCGGTTGACTTTATTTAAATAATTCGGATGTGCAGAAAAAGTAAGAAAAGAAATACTAAACGGACTCCAAAAATCCCGAAATAAATTTTCCCTGACTTCTAAAAATAAGTCGGACAAGATGAACATTTATTTGGGCCTAAAATGCAATTTAGAAAAACGCGTATTTTCCCTAATTCAAATAAAATCCAAATAAAATCAAATATTTGTTTTAAATATTTTTCCTCCAATATTTCATTATTTGTGGAGAAGTCATTTTATCCCCTCTCGTATATTTTGATATGAAATATTTTCGGAGAGAAATAATTAAAACAAATGATCCTATTTTCAAAATTTGAGAAAACCCAAATATGAAAATAATGAAATCCCCAACTCTCTCCGTGGGTCCTTGAGTTGCATAGAATTTCTAGGATCGCAAAACAAAATGCAATAAAGTATGTTATGCATGATGATCTAATGTATAACATTCCAAATTGAAAATTTGGGATGTTACAGCAAATCACAAAAAAACTGGGTTGTGGCCGTGGACCAAGCTGTCAGCCTCTCCATGTACAGTACTCTTCCGATGGAAGTCGTTCCTTGACCACGTTGACCACGCCGCGCAGAGAGCACCACGGCGGTGGACAACGGCGAGGCCTAGGAAGGGGACGAAGCGGAGCCGGGGAAGACGCGGCAGTGGAAGCCCGCGCGCAGAGGAGTATGAGGGTTCACTGGTTCGGCTGCGGTGTGAGGCTGCCGTCGCCGCAGGGCCTTGCCAGCGCTGGGAATAGTAGGGGCGGTGAGGCCTCCGCGGCAGCACAGCCGGCCACGGGAGGCAGGAGCATGCGGCACGACCGGCGCTGCTTTGGGCGGCTAGAGCAAGAAGACCAGAGGTTGAAGAAGCAGTACGGCCGTTGGATGGACATCGTACGGTCACTGGAGCTAGAATCGTTCATATTGACTAACGCTGACAAAGGCCCCCGTCCCAGTCAAATTAGTAGGCCCACAAGTCAGCCTCCCACCATGGTGCGTCCCAGCTAGCAGGGGGAGTATTCATTTTTTTGTGCGTAATAAGGAGGCACTTCCTTGCGTGCGAAGATATAGCTGGTGGGTCCGAGCTGTCAGCGGTGGTAACGTTTTTTTTCACAAAATACAGAGGCCTGTCCGGTGGGTCCCCGCTATCAGGTGGAGGAATAATTATTTTGCGCGTAATAAGGAGGCACTTCCTTCCTGCGGCCGTGGACCCAGCTGTCGGCCTCTCCACGCACAGTACTCTTCCGATGGAAGTCGGTCGTTGACCACATTGACCACGCCGTGCCGAGAGCACCACGGCGGTGGACGACGGCGAGGCCTAGGAAGGGGACGACACGGAGGCAGGGAAGACTTCGCAGTTGTTTCCCACGCGGAGGGGAGTACGACTGTACGAGGGTTTACTGGTTCGTCTGCCGTCGCCGGAGAATAACAGCAGGTGTGGGTGAGTAGAGGGATGGGTAGGCCAGCGATGGGAGTACGGCGGGGTGGTGAGGCCTGCGCGGCAGCACAGCCGGCCGCGGGGAAGAGGGAGCAGGCAGTCCCGCTGGCGCTTGTTTGAACGAATGGAGCAGGAAGAGCAGAGATTGAAGAAGCACGACGACCGTTGGATGGACATCCAAGAGTCACTGCTTGTGCATCAACCTTTTTTTTAGGAAAACCTCAAATCTGTGGAAAACAGCATACAATCCATCTGCCATTATTTCTAGTAATTTACAGCCCATTTGCTAATTATTAAGGTTTTTTTGGAGGCCATGTTCTTTTTGTTAGCATTACAGCCCATATTGTGGCCACGGTTAAAAAATTATACGAAATTTTGCATATTTCGGTGCGGTCCGAACTGTTTTTAATCCTGAAATTTCGACTCACATTCAAACTGATTTTAAAAATAAATGTATATCAATATAAAATCCAACAAATTCTCCACGCATAAAAATTAATGTAATTTAAAATCTCGAAATGAAAAAAAAAGATATTTGAAACTAATTGCCGGTTTGATGTGTTTTAAAAATGTACAACCCATTTCTCATTACTGATGGGCCATTTTCTCGGCCAGCCGAATGAAAGCTCTCCTCGTCTTGAAAGATTTGCAGCCCAACAGGCCCGACAAAGCGACTTACTTGGCAAATCACAAAAAAACTGGGCTGTGGCCGTGGACCCAGCTGTCGGCCTCTCCACGTACAGTACTCTTCCGATGGAAATCGTTCCTTGACCATGTTGACGACGCTGCGCGGAGAGCACCACGGCGGTGGACGACGGCGAGGCCTAGGAAGGGGGCGACACGGAGCCGGGGAAGACGCGGCAGTGGAAGCCCGCGCGGAGAGGAGTGCGAGGGTTCACTGGTTCGGCTGCAGTGTGAGGCTGCCGTCGCCGCAGGGCCTGGCCAGCGGTGGGAATAGTAGGGGGCGGTGAGGCCTCTACGGCAGCACAGCCGGCCACGGGAGGAAGGAGCATGCGGCACGACCAGCGCTGCTTTGGGCGGCTGGAGCAAGAAGACCAGAGGTTGAAGAAGCACTACGGCCGTTGGATGGACATCGTACGGTCACTGGAGCTAGAATCGTTCATATTGACTAAGTTGACAAAGCCCTTCGTCCCCGTCAACTTAGTAGGCCCACAAGTCAGCCTCCCACCAAGGTGGGTCCCAGCTAGCCGGGGGAGTATTCATTTTTTTGTGAATAATAAGGAGGCACTTCCGGTGGGTCCGAGCTGACAGCGGGGGGAACGCTTTTTCGCGAAATATGGTGGCCCGTCAGGTGGGTCCCTGCAGTCAAGGGGAAACGATTTTTTCGCAAAATACTGGTGGCCCATCCGGTGGGTCCCCGCTGTCAGGTGGAGGAATAATTATTTTCCGCGTAATAAGGAGGCACTTCCTTGCGGCTGCCGTGGACCCAGCTGTCAGCCTCTCAACGTACAGTACTCTTCCGATGGAAGTCGGTCATTGACCACATTGACCACGCCGCGCCGAGAGCACCACGGCGGTGGACGACGGCGAGGCCTAGGAAGGGGACGACGCGGAGCCGGGCAAGACCCGGCAGTGGATGACCACGCCGAGAGGAGTACGAGCGTTCACTGGTTCGGCTGCGGTGTGAGGCTGCCTTCGCCGCAGAATAACAGGGGGTGTGGGTGAGTGGAGGGATGGCCTGGCCAGTGGTGGGATTAGTATGGGGGTGGTGAGGCCTCCGCGGTAGCACAGCCGACCAAGGGAGCCAGGAGCAGGCGGCACGACCGGCGCTGCTTTGGGCGGCTGGAGCAAGAAGACCAGAGGTTGAAGAAGCACTATGGCCGTTGGATGGACATCATACGGTCACTGGAGTATTGACTAAGTTGACAAAGCCCTCCGTCCCCGTCAACTTAGTAGGCCCACAAGTCAGCCCAACCATATGGTGGGTCCCAGCTAGCAGGGGGTATTCATTTTTTTGGGCGTAATAAGGAGGCACTTCCTTGCGTGCGAAGATATAGCTGGTGGGTCCGACCTGTCAGCCGGGGGAACGTTTTTTTCACGAAATATAGAGGCCCTTCCTATGGGTCCTAGCTGTCAGGTGGAGGAATCATTATTTTGCGCGTAATAAGGAGGCATTTCTTTGCGTGCGGCCGTGGACCCAGCTGTCAGCCTCTCCACGTACAGTCCACTTCCGATGGATGTCGTTCATTGACCACGTTGACCAGGCACCGAGAGCACCAGGGCGGTGGACGACGGTGAGGCCTAGGAAGGGAACGACACGAAGCTAGGGAATACTTGGCAGTTGTTTCCCATGCGGAGGAGTACAAGGGTTTACTGGTTCGTCTGCCGTCGCCGGAGAATAACAACATGTGTGGGTGAGTAGACGGATGGCTAGGCCAGCGATGGGAGTACGATGGGGCTGTGAGGCCTGCGCGGCAGCATAGCCGGCTGCGGGAGAAGGGAGCAGGCAGTCCCGCCGGCGCTTGTTTGAGCGGCTGGAGCATGAAGACCAGAGATTGAAGAAGCACGACAGCCGTTGGATGGACATCCAACAGTCACTGCTCTCGTGTGTTGACTAAGTTGACAGGGCGTTGCGTGTGCGTCAACCTTTTTTTTATGAAAGCATACGCGTCAACCTGTAGTAGGCGCACAAGTCAGCCTCAAATCTGTGGAAAATAGCATACAACCCATCTGCCATTATTTCTAATAATGTACAACCCATTTGCTAATTCTTAAGATTGTTTTTGGAGCCCATCTTCTTTTTGTTAGCATTACACCCCATATTGTGGCCATGGTTAAAAAGTATACGAAATTTTGCATATTTCGGTGCGGTCAACTTTTTTTAATCCATAAATATCGATTCACATTCAAACTATTTTGAAAAATAATTTATATAAATATAAAATCCAAATAATTGTCCACGCATAAAACTCAATGGAATTTAAGATCTTGTAATGAAAAAAATTGAAACTAATTCCCGGTTTGATGTGTTTTAAAAATGTACAGCCCATTTCTGGGCAAACCGAATGAAACTCTCCTCGTCTTGAAAGATTTGCAGCCTAGAAGGGTCGATAAAGCAAGTAGGCCTTATTTGGGTATTTCTTAAAAAAAAGAACTGGGCTAGCCATTTTCAGCAAGAAAAAAACACAACCGGGCTCATGATGTGGTAAACATAAATAAAACCCTGGCTAGATGGGCCACAGCCCCCGCACAGCCCCGTTGTTACCCTGACCCGTCGCTAAAACTAATATAAATAACAACTGCTTGTTGCTAAAAAACTGCGTGACTTGCTGGGTCCCTGGTGTCAGCCACTCGTAGTGTAATTCTCTCATTTATTGACTACATTGACAATGGCGTGAGCCCCAGATGTCCAACCATTAGAAGGAACCATATTTTTGGGCTTGTACTATAGAGGCACTTGCTTGCGTACTGCCATGACGCTGGTGGGTCCCTACTGTCATCCTCTCCACGTACAGTCATCTCCTTTTCCCTCTCGGTTGTTGACGACGTTGACAACGCAAGAGGGCGACGCACCGCGCACGGCGAGCGACCCAAGGCCGCAAGGCGGAGGATGACGGCGAGGCCTTGGACGAAACGAACAGGAGCCGTTGAAGATGCGCCGGTCCAGCCGCAGGCGGAGGGGAGTACGAGGGTTGACTGGTTCGGGCGCGGGTGCATGTTGGGGCTGACATCACCGGAGAATAACTGGACGTGTGGGGGAATAGAGGGAGGGACTGGCCAACATTGGAGGGTACGTACGGTAGGGCGGTAGAGGCGCAACCAGCCATGGGAGGCGGGAGCAGGCAGAGCCGACGGGGTGGTTTGGTTTGGGCAGCTGGAGGAAGAAGAAGACAAGAGATAGAAGATACACGACAGATGTTGGATGTCAATCCAACGGCTGGTAGGCAGAATCGTTTGTTGACTGGCTAGTAAGTCGACACCACCTTGGATAGGCTATTTCCTCGCGGGTCCCAAATGTCAGAATCCAAATCTGTCACGGTCATGCAGCCTTTCCTATGAAAATTTACAGCCCATTTGACATGCTAGTTCGAAATAAGTTTGTGGGTGCTGGTGGGGGCTAATCACTTGGCTTCTGTAATGCACAGTGAGCTCAAGCAGCCGGCGAGAGTGATGTTATTTCCCTTGGTTGGGATTTGTTACAATATTTCACTCTAAATTAAACGAATGGCAAGCCATTTGCCTTGTTTCAAAGAAAATATGACAGTCACAGCCGAGTTGAAAAGGGCAGGAACATCTAACCCCAGCTTACAAACTGTACAAAAGCACGAGGGTTAATTGTTCATCAGGTTTACAAAAAAAACCAGATTGAAAAGGGCAACAACATCTAACTCAGCACTGTTTTCGGCAGCCACAGTCAAATGGATCGGTCAGGTCCATAGAATGAGCATCCTGGGTCGTAAAATTTACTGGATTATGACCACAATATGTTGTAAATAGAAGCCCGGCACATTCAGAAGCTCTTTTTCCCACCTGAAACTCCTTTTTTTGCTCTTCGACATACCCATCCGTCAAAACCATGCTGCCGATAAACTTAAGCCTTATGGACAATAGTAACCTCGCATTCAGCAGGAAGAATGTGACAAATCTTGTGTTTGCACGGTTGGCTACATATCGTTCTAGCGTTATTGTCTTCAATTGAATCTCATGAGAAGTGAGAAAATCCCGATGCTTACGAATCCACCGATTGGTTATAACTTTCTTACCCCGTCCTGTTGCCTAAATAGACATGAAGATTGAAAACAGTTAAGGTCTAAAAGAAGAGTGTTGAAAGAGCAACAGTTGAACGGTTAATTCTAGTACACTATATGCGGGCTTCCAATGTGCGTGAAATTATCACCTTTATATACAACTTCTCCAGACATGGAAAGCATTACAACAAGCCAATAATCTTGTTCAGATCAAAACTATTCATTTGGATATATAAGATCTTGACAGAATCTAGCACCATTGATAGGCCATCCATGGAGAAACTCTTCATTGAGCATAGAACATAATATTAGTACAAAATGTGTACTCCAAGATGATATATAAATTATGCGCAGAAATTTAAAATGCAGCTTATGGTTACAAGTGTAGATGATAATATAAAGTACCTGAAGAACTATGGAGCCAAACACCATATTGAAATGAGCACAGAGATCATGTATTACACCCAAGGTCTCCAGTTTAGGCGCAGAGAGGACGGTTATTTGCAACGGTGAATAACTAGAATCAAGGATCAACCTTTGAAGTGAAGGGGCATCTTGGATGATGAGCTGCCTTCCGTCAAAAGAAATTCCAATTCTTACAAGGTTAGGCGACTTTAATTGGAGACAACCGATTCTAACTGTGAAAACAAGCACCAAGCACTCCAGCGCAGGGCAACTGGAGTGGATGATGCTGTGCAATGAGGCCTCCGATATACGAACCCGCACAAGTGAAAGTTTCTTGAGAAATGGGAGTCGAAGGTTTAGTACCAGATTGTCTGGTAGGTACCACATCGCAAAGGTGGCGGTGTGGAGAGAGGACGAAAACCGCGAGATGGACATCGGTGCTGAGGGCACAAGTTCATGGCGTTCGGTATGTGGTATGTGATTTCCAAGGGAATAGTAGAACTCAAGCAGCTACAGTTCTGTGAATTCAGGGGATTTCAGCCAGGCGTCCACTGTGCAGGGCATGGTATGCTTGCTCAGGTAGCATGACGGGATGCAGAGGCTTTGAACGAAGCCCTGGTGGGAGGAGATGATGGCTCTGGGGATTTCAAAATCATTGAAGAGAGATAGCTGGCGACATTCGAGATTAAGGGGCACGGCGCGCCATAGAGGGCGCCACCGAATTGAGAGGACTTGGGTGCGGCAGCAATCCTTGGTGGGGAGAAGCGAGATGATCTCCCCAAGGACGGCGTCCGGGAGATCGCTAATGCGGTCCACCCGAGATTCTACGGGTTCCTGGGATCCGGTGGGGGCGGGGTCGCCGCTTCTCCCCGCGCTGCCAGGTGCAGGATCTACAACAGGCATCGCCACTGGCGGGAGCCTCATCTTCTTGGTGCTGGGGTCAGTTGACTCCATTTTCCTCGAGGGCGTCGCGTCGCGCTCACGGATTTGAGCAGAGTAACGAATGATGAGCCTAGTTGTAGTGCGAGCGAAGAAGAAGGGGAGCTGGGGGTTTTCTTTAGGAGTGAGGAAGAAGGGGAGCTGGGGTTTTCTGTAGGAATGAGGTGAGGAATTTGGGGGTACGAGTGGAGCAGCTGACGTGAGGAGGGTGGGAGCGAGGAGGAAGAAGAGCACCCAGGTTTTGGGGGGGCGGTGTGCTGGGTGTGGGTAGCTCCTCTCATTCAGTAAATATATGGGCTTTTGAATTGATTTTACTATTTACTAGTGTGGATGGGCTGTTTTGTCTTGGGCCCAGAGAAACAATTACTACTAGTACAGTGGAGACACTCTACAGCTACCCAGAAAAACAATTACTACTAGTACAGTGGAGACACTCTACCGCTTCTGGCTCCTCCTAGGTCATTGAAATGTCTCCCTCTACTGAATGCCGTTATACTTTTGTTCACCAACATGCGGGCCATGCAGCGCGCGGGCCCAAATGCCATCCACCAAATTAGAAGGCAGTATGCAGGCGGAGAGTCACCCCAGTCGTAGCACGGCAGTAACGAGCCGTCGTATCACAAAACCCCACCTCCCCGCAGTCTAAGTTTGATGGACGAAGCAACCATCATTTCACTCTTCGTTGAATCCCCTTCGCCCTCACCGTCTTCAAGAAAGGCAACACTCGCATCTGCCACTGTTCTTCTCTCCGAACGAAGGGAAGGTAAGGTAAGCGGATCCGTGATGTTGGTATATTTTCGTTCAGAGAAAAAAAAGAACTTTTGCAAAGCAGTAACCAATCCTCACTCTCTTTTTTGTTTCATTGTCATTGCGACTGTGTTTTCCTTTCAGTGGTCTCCTAGTATTCGTGAGTTTCATGATGGACCAAGGAGAACCAGGCAAAGATCTGCCGATATTGGAGCAGACGCGGGAGGCTGATCCCCACGAGACAGAGAGCTCCAAGAAGATGGAGGCAACCACCGAGCTGACCCCAGATACGCTCGCGGCCACTACTGAGATGGTCAATGCCCCGTTTGAGGTTACAGCCCCTGTGGCGCTGCAGGAGCAGTTTTCCCCCTTCAAGGATGTGTCCCCCTCCCCCCCGCTGAGCTTCCCAAGGTGATTTCCTTCTTTGCCGATCTCGATTGTGGTTTTTCATCTAAGTATGTGGTGATTTTTTTAGAAAAGGAAGTATGTGGTGATTAATAATGCAAAATTTTATTAGCTTCGATGCCATGCTATACATAGTGGTTTGAATAACTTGTGTTTCTAATACTGAAAAGTAATTCAGAATTTGTTTCTGTTTCAATTAGAGCCCTGATGCAGACAAGGATTGTGTGGTTGTACATGTCACTCGCTATGAGGTGGACGACCTGAATATACGCACTGGGAAAACAGAGTTCTTAGGCTGTTGGATCCTGGAAGCCATTTGCGATTATACCAATGAAGAGTTGTATTCCAGCCTCACTGTTGTCAGGCGTGTTGTCCAGGGTTTACTGAAGCACAAGAAGTTCAAAGCTACTCCTTCGTTTGTGAGGCATACTGTTCTTGTCAAGCTTACGCAGGAAGATGACGTGGCATGCCTCCACAAACAAGTTTATCAGTGGCAAGGCCAGAAGGTTGTCTTCATGAAGGTTCACAGGATTGAGCTGCTGCGGGACGTCCTCGATGATGTTCATGGCAAGGTCCGTCTTGTGTCTAGCCCAAATTAGATCGAGGCATGAAATAGTTGCCCCAGCTAGTGTTTAATAGTAGTTTGGATTGTGTCTAATTATCCGAACCTTGCCTGTTATCGACCCCTTTGGGGCTAGTACTCTGTTTGAATCCGTCTATGGGAACTGCTGCTACTTTTGTGTGCCCGTGAATCATGTGAGAACCATCGTAATTGTTGCTGAAACAGATGCGTCCTCACTAGTTTTTTCATGAATATGGCATGGTAAGACATAAGTTGTCACGGTTTATCATAGGAGTAGTGTGTGTTTTGATGAAATAGAGCACTCGTTCGAGAACCGTGCGCCGACGTATACATAAGTACTTGTAAACACTATTGGTGCTACCCCACTTGTAAGCAGTTGTGCAAAACACGGCACATTGGCTCAGCTCGCTTCAACACTAGGCTATCGACCAGCTAACAATCAACAATCTGTTGTGTGACATATAAGCTACTATGTATCTTGTCACAGTAGTTCATGCAGTTAATTGAGGCCACAATGTAATAAATTCCAAACGTTCACACGCTAGTCCAGCGCTCATGTGGAACACTCACATTAAACTCGTCTTCATAAAAAACTTGAAAAGCATAAGTTAAGCAATTTTATACATCTCAATGATTCATAGAACATAACAAACATATACTAGTTCACATCAAAAGACAAAGTTGCGAGAAGGTTTACAAATCAGGAAAAAACAAGCAAGGATTCTCTGAGCAAAGGGCCTCCCGGCAGGCTTAAATTTCCTGGAGTTCACTCTGGTTTTTTCTTGTTGCCACCATCTAGGGTTAGGTTCTCTCATTCCAGAATAACCAATTATAATTGTGGTCTCAGCTGGAATTCTGAACTGAACCATGCAGTGTACTGACCAGCTGAAATGCTTGTGCATTCCACTAAATTTAAGCACCGCTATTTGCAGAAATAAGCATACCACAATGCCTCTTGTCCGCGCACCTGTCCAAAAAACCGCTGTGCAGCCGTGCCAGCTAGTCCTCGGTCCATGGATGAACTAGTAGAAAGTGCATTCCGGACTAGGATGTAGTTGTTTTCGCTCGTCCCTACACTGCAATCAGGAAGTAAAACGTACAAATCAGCTTCTTTTAGATTGCGTTGAACATTCTACCTTCGTTACTAGTACCAATGTAGGGATACCTTGAAGACGGGAGGTTAGACGACGGCAACGAGGGATAGCCATCTCATTTTGCGCAGTTGTACTAAAACTGAGGTGTGTGCTTTTGATTGCGCGGATAGAAACGATACGGAGACAGACATCCCGAAACGATATGGAGACAGACATCCCTATTTGCGCAAATACGAAATACGGTTATTTAAACAGTGACAGATATTACTACTTTCCCCCGTTTCCTCTTAGAACCAAGTCCTAGATTCATGCTACAGCTTTCCCACTTTCTTCCATGTTTGAATCAACGCTTTGAGTCGACTGTATGAACTAGCTTTACTTCTAATAATAGTAGAAGTCTAGGAGGCTTTGGAACAGCGGACGGAAGTAGAAAAGGATCCAAACGAAGGGAGCTGGGGCAGTAGAGCAAGGCAGGTTTCGAAGGAATATATACCTGAGGGTCGTCGACATGTGGCAAAGACGGCGTCGGGAGTCCGCATCTTGGCCACAATACCGCAGGGAGGAAGAAGGGGTCGGAGGCCCTCCCGAGCCGGCGCTCTCTCGGAGAGAACGGCACGGCCGCCGATCGGGACGCGCGGGCAGCCGTTGGTCTCCTCCCTCGCCGCCGACAGCAGCGTGAACGATGCACCTACACCCCTACCCCGGTCGAGGTTGTCCGGCCGGATTTGTGACCAGCCGTGAGCTGAGAGAGAGTGTGGCCGCCTATGTGTTGCTTAGATCTGGAGAGCATGAGACAGTGAACGAGAGGAACCCTAGTAAAGCAAGCGCTAAGGCTCCTGCTTTTATATATAGTGGAGTGATTTTGTTGTACCAGCTTCAAAAAAATGTGCTCCTACGTGTACCCGCGAGTGGGTGTGAGAGAACTAGTGCGTGCGCGCACCGCTTCTCTTGGTGAGAGTACAATATACTATGCCCAAAGAACGTTCGCCGCAAGAGTAATAGTATAAGTGTGTGACGTGTGAGCTAAAATAAAATGTGCGCGCCGTCTTTTGTTTTTTAGAAGTACTGAGGGTAGGGTGTGAAGAGCACATATGTGCGAGACGTCTACCTGCAGATAGACGGTGGGTGCGACGTGCGAGTCTCCGAGAGGACTCGGGAGAGTCGTGACTCGTGAGGGTGTGTGTGCGTGAGAGAGAGGGAGGCACGTCTCAATGCAATGCATGTGTCCGTAAATCATTATCCTGTTGGGGAACGTAGTAATTTCAAAAATTTCCTACGCACACGCAAGATCATGGTGATGCATAGCAACGAGAGGGGAGAGTGTTGTCCACGTACCCTCGTAGGCCGACAGCGGAAGCGTTATCACAACGCGGTAGATGTAGTCGTACGTCTTCACGATCCGACCGATCAAGTACCGAACGCACGGCACCTCTGAAGTTCTACACACGTTCAGCTCGATGACGTCCCTCGAACTCCGATCCAGCCGAGTGTTGAGGGAGAGTTTCGTCAGCACGACGGCGTGGTGACGATGATGATGTTCCACCGACGCAGGGCTTCGCCTAAGCTCCGCGACGGTATTATCGAGGTGTAATCTGGTGGAGGGGGGCACCGCACATGGCTAAAATATCGTATATCAAGTGTGTCCATGGGGTGCCCCCTGCCCCCGTATATAAAGGAGCAAGGGAGGAGGAGGCCGGCCCTAGGAGGGGGCGCACCATGTGTGGAGTCCTACTAGGACTCCCTAGTCCTAGTAGGATTCCACCTCCCATATGGAATAGGAAAAGAGGAAGGGAAAAAGAGAAGGAAGGAAGGGGGCGCCCCCCTTCCCTAGTCCAATTCGGACCAGACCAAGGGGAGGGGTGCGGCCACCCTTGAGGCCCTTTTCCTTCTTTCCCGTATGGCCCAATAAGGCCCAATACGTATTCCCGTAACTCTCCGGTACTCCGAAAAATACCCGAATCACTCGGAACCTTTCCGAAGTCCGAATATAGTCGTCCAATATATCGATCTTTACGTCTCGACCATTTCGAGACTCCTCGTCATGTCCCCGATCTCATCCGGGACTCCGAACTCCTTCGGTACATCAACATACATAAACTCATAATAAAACTGTCATCGTAACTTTAAGCGTGCGGACCCTTTGGGTTCGAGAACTATGTAGACATGACCGAGACACCTCTCCGGTCAATAACCAATAGCGGGACCTGGATGCCCATATTGGCTCCCACATATTCTACGAAGATCTTTATCGGTCAGACCGCATAACAACATACGTTGTTCCCTTTGTCATCGGTATGTTACTTGCCCGAGATTCGATCGTCGGTATCTCGATACCTAGTTCAATCTCGTTACCGGCAAGTCTCTTTACTCGTTCCGTAATACATCATCCCGTAACTAACTCATTAGTCACAATGCTTGCAAGGCTTATAGTGATGTGCATTACCGAGTGGGCCCAGAGATACCTCTCCGACAATCGGAGTGACAAATCCTAATCTCGAAATACGCCAACCCAACAAGTACCTTTGGAGACACCTGTAGAGCACCTTTATAATCACCCAGTTACGTTGTGACGTTTGGTAGCACACAAAGTGTTCCTCCGGTAAACGGGAGTTGCATAATCTCATAGTCATAGGAACATGTATAAGTCATGAAGAAAGCAATAGCAACATACTAAACGATCGGGTGCTAAGCTAACGTAATGGGTCATGTCAATCACGTCATTCTCCTAATGAGGTGATCCCGTTAATCAAATGACAACTCATGTCTATGGCTAGGAAACATAACCATCTTTGATTAACGAGCTAGTTAAGCAGAGGCATACTAGTGACACTCTGTTTGTCTATGTATTCACACATGTATTATGTTTCCGGTTAATACAATTCTAGCATGAATAATAAACATTTATCATGATATAAGGAAATATATATAATACTTTATTATTGCCTCTAGGGCATATTTCCTTCAGTCTCCCACTTGCACTAGAGTCAATAATCTAGTTCACATCGCTATGTGATTTAACATCAATAATTCACATCACCATGTGATTAACACCCATAGTTCACATCTCTATGTGACCAACACTCAAAGGGTTTACTAGAGTCAATAATCTAGTTCACATCGCTATGTGATTAACACCCAAAGAGTACTAAGGTGTGATCATGTTTTGATTGTGAGATAATTTTAGTCAACGGGTCTGTCATATTCAGATCCGTAAGTATTTTGCAAATTTCTATGTCTACAATGCTCTGCACGGAGCTACTCTAGCTAATTGCTCCCACTTTCAATATGTATCTAGACCGAGACTTAGAGTCATCTAGATTTAGTGTCAAAACTTGCATCGACGTAACACTTTACGACGAACCTTTTGTCACTTCCATAATCGAGAAACATATCCTTATTCCACTAAGGATAATTTTGACCGCTGTCCAGTGATCTACTCCTAGATCACTATTGTACTCCCTTGCCAAAATCAGTGTAGGGTATACAATAGATCTGGTACACAGCATGGCATACTTTATAGAACCTATGGCCAAGGCATAGGGAATGACTTTCATTCTCTTTCTATCTTTTGCCGTGGTCGGGCTTTGAGTCTTTACTCAATTTCACACCTTGTAACACAGGCAAGAACTCTTTCTTTGACTGTTCTATTTTGAACTATTTCAAAATCTTGTTAAGGTATGTACTCATTGAAAAACTTATCAAGCGTCTTCATCTATCTCTATAGATCTTGATGCTCAATATGTAAGCAGCTTCACCGAGGTCTTTCTTTGAAAAACTCATTTCAAAACACTCCTTTATGCTTTACAGAATAATTCTACATTATTTCCGATCAACAATATGTCATTCACATATACTTATCAGAAATGTTGTAGTGCTCCCACTCACTTTCTTGTAAATACAGGCTTCACCGCAAGTCTGTATAAAACTATATCCTTTGATCAACTTATCAAAGTGTATATTCCAACTCCGAGATGCTTGCACCAGTCCATAGATGGATCGCTGGAGCTTGCATATTTTGTTAGCACCTTTAGGATTGACAAAACCTCCTGGTTGCATTATATACAACTCTTCTTTAATAAATCCATTAAGGAATGCAGTTTTGTTTATCCATTTGCCATATTTCATAAAATGCGGCAATTGCTAACATGATTCGGACAGACTTAAGCATAGATACGAGTGAGAAACTCTCATCGTAGTCAACATCTTGAACTTGTCGAAAACCTTTTGCGACAATTCTAGCTTTGTAGATAGTGATACTACTATCAGCGTCCGTCTTCCTCTTGACGATCCATTTATTCTCAATTGCTTGCCGATCATCGGGCAAGTCAACCAAAGTCCACACTTTGTTCTCATACATGGATCTCATCTCAGATTTCATGGCCTCAAGCCATTTTGCGGAATCTGGGCTCACCATCGCTTCTTCATAGTTCGTAGGTTCGTCATGGTCTAGTAACATAACCTCCAGAACAGGATTACCGTACCACTCTGGTGCGGATCTTACTCTGGTTTACCTACGAGGTTTGGTAGTAACTTGATATGAAGTTACATGATCATCATCATTAACTTCCTCACTAATTGGTGTAGAAGTCACAGGAACAGATTTCTGTGATCCAATAAGGGAGCAGGTACAGTTACCTCATCAAGTTCTACTTTCCTCCTACTCACATCTTTCGAGAGAAACTCCTTCTCTAGAAAGGATCCATACTAAGCAACGAATGTCTTGCCTTCGGATCTGTGATAGAAGGTGTACCCAACTGTCTCCTTTGGGTATCCTATGAAGACACATTTCTCCAATTTGGGTTTGAGCTTATCAGGATGAAACTTTTTCACATAAGCATCGCAACCCCAAACTTTAAGAAACGACAACTTTGGTTTCTTGCCAAACCACAGTTCATAAGGCGTCGTCTCAACGGATTTTGATGGTGCCCTATTTAACGTGAATGTAGCTGTCTCTAATGCATAACCCCAAAACGATAGTGGTAAATTGGTAAGAGACATCATAGATTGCACTATATCCAATAAAGTACGGTTATGACGTTCGGACACACCATTATGCTGTGGTGTTCCAGGTGGCGTGAGTAGTGAAACTATTTCACATTGTTTTAACTGAAGGCCAAACTCGTAACTCAAATACTCTTCTCTACGATCAGATCGTAGAAACTTTATTTTTCTTGTTATGATGATTTTCCACTTCACTCTGAAATTATATGAACTTTTCAAATGTTTCAGACTTATGTTTTATTAAGTAGATATACCCATATCTGCTCAAATCATCTGTGAAGGTGAGAAAATAACGATATCCGCCACGAGCCTCAATATTCATTGGACCACATACATCTGTATGTATGACTTCCAACAAATCTGTTGCTCTCTCCATAGTTCCGGAGAACGGCGTTTTAGTCATCTTGCCCATGAGGCACGGTTCGCAAGCATCAAGTGATTCATAATCAAGTGATTCCAAAATCCCATCAGTATGGAGTTTCTTCATGCGCTTTACACCAATATGACCTAAACGGCAGTGCCACAAATAAGTTGCACTATCATTATTAACTTTGCATCTTTTGGCTTCAATATTATGAATGTGTGTATCACTACGATCGAGATCCAACAAACCATTTTCGTTGGTGTGTATGACCATAGAAGGTTTTATTCATGTAAACAGAACAACAATTGTTCTCTAACTTAAATGAATAACCGTATTGCAATAAACATGATCAAATCATATTCATGCTCAACGCAAACACCAAATAACACTTATTTAGTTTCAACACTAATCCCGAAAGTACAGGGAGTGTGCGATGATGATCATATCAATCTTGGAACTACTTCCAACACACATCGTCACCTCGCCTTTTACTAGTCTCTGTTTATTCTGCAACTCCCATTTTCGAGTTACTACTCTTTAGCAACTGAACCAGTATCAATTACCGAGGGGTTGCTATAAACACTAGTAAAGTACACATCAATAATCTGTATATCAAATATACCTTTGTTCACTTTGCCATCCTTCTTATCCACCAAATAGTTGGGGTAGTTCCGCTTCCAGTGACCAGTTCCTTTGCAGTACAAGCACTTAGTCTCAGGCTTAGGACCAGACTTAGGCTTCTTCACTTGAGCAGCAACTTGCTTGCCGTTCTTCTTGAAGTTCCCTTTCTTCCCTTTGCCCTTTTCTTGAAACTAGTGGTCTCGTCAACCATCAACACTTGATGTTTTTCTTGATTTCTACCTTCGTCGATTTCAGCATCACGAAGAGCTCGGGAATTACTTTCGTCATCCCTTGCATACTATAGTTCATCACGAAGTTCTACTAACTTGGTGATGGTGACTAGAGAATTCTGTCAATCACTATTTTATCTGGAAGATTAACTCCCACTTGATTCAAGCGATTGTAGTACCCAGACAATCTGAGCACATGCTCACTAGTTGAGCGATTCTCCTCCATCTTTTAGCTATAGAACTTGTTGGAGACTTCATATCTCTCAACTCGGGTATTTGCTTGAAATATTAACTTCAACTCCTGGAACATCTCATATGGTCCATGACGTTCAAAACGTCTTTGAAGTCCCGATTCTAAGCCGTTAAGCATGGTGCACTAAACTATCAAGTAGTCATCATATTGAGCTAGCCAAACGTTCATAACGTCTGCATCTGCTCCTGCAATAGGTCTGTCACCTAGCGGTGCATCAAGGACATAATTTTTCTGTGCAGCAATGAGGATAATCCTCAGATCACGGATCCAATCCGCATCTTTGCTACTAACATCTTTCAACATAATTTTCTCTAGGAACATATCAAAATAAACATAGGGAAGCAACAACGCGAGCTATTGATTTACAACATAATTTGCAAAATACTATCAGGACTAAGTTCATGATAAATTTAAGTTCAATTAATCATATTACTTAAGAACTCCCACTTAGATAGATATCCCTCTAATCATCTAAGTGATTACGTGATCCAAATCAACTAAACCATGTCCGATCATCACGTGAGATGGAGTAGTTTCAATGGTGAACATCACTATGTTGATCATATCTACTATATGATTCACGCTCGACCTTTCGGTCTCTGTGTTCCGAGGCCATATCTGTACATATGCTAGGCTCGTCAAGTTTAACCTGAGTATTCCGCGTGTGCAACTGTTTTGCACCCGTTGTATTTGAACGTAGAGCCTATCACACCCGATTAACACGTAGTGTCTCAGCACGAAGAACTTTTGCAACGGTGCATACTCAGGGAGAACACTTTTATCTTGAAATTTTAGTGAGAGATCATCTTATAATGCTACCGTCAATCAAAGCAAGATAAGATGCATAAAGGATTAACATCACATGCAATCAATATAAGTGATATGATATGGCCATCATCATCTTGTGCTTGTGATCTCCATCTCCGAAGCACCGTGCTTGTGATCTCCATCTCCGAAGCACCGTCATGATCACCATCGTCACCGGCTCGACACCTTGATCTCCATCGTAGTATCGTTGTCGTCTCGCCAACTTATTGCTTTTACGACTATTGCTACCGCTTAGTGATAAAGTAAAACTATTACATGGCGATTGCATCTCATACAATAAAGCGACAACCATATGGCTCCTGCCAGTTGCCGATAACTTGATTACAAAACATGATCATCTCATACAACACATTATATCACATCATGTCTTGACCATATCACATCACAACATGCCCTGCAAAAACAAGTTAGACGTCCTCTACTTTGTTGTTGCAAGTTTTACGTGGCTGCTACGGGCTTAGCAAGAACCGTTCTTACCTACGCATCAAAACCACAACGATAGTTTGTCAAGTTGGTGCTGTTTTAACCTTCGCAAGGACCGGGCGTAGCCACACTCGGTTCAACTAAAGTGAGAGAGACAGACACCCGCCAGTCACCTTTAAGCAACGAGTGCTCCGAACGGTGAAACCAGTCTCGCGTAAGCGTACGCGTAATGTCGGTCCGGGCCGCTTCATCTCACAATACCGCTGAACCAAAGTATGACATGCTGGTAAGCAGTATGACTTATATCGCCCACAACTCACTTGTGTTCTACTCGTGCATAGCATCAACGCATAAAACCAGGCTCGGATGCCACTGTTGGGGAACGTAGTAATTTCAAAAAATTTCCTACGCACACGCAAGATCATGGTGATGCATAGCAACGAGAGGGGAGAGTGTTGTCCACGTACCCTCGTAGACCGACAGCGGAAGCGTTATCACAACGCGGTTGATGTAGTCGTACGTCTTCACGATCCGACCGATCAAGTACCGAACGCACGGCACCTCCGAAGTTCTACACACGTTCAGCTCGATGACGTCCCTCGAACTCCGATCCAGCCGAGTGTTGAGGGAGAGTTTCGTCAGCACGACGGCGTGGTGACGATGATGATGTTCCACCGACGCAGGGCTTCGCCTAAGCTCCGCGACGGTATTATCGAGGTGTAATCTGGTGGAGGGGGGCACCGCACACGGCTAAAATATCGTATATCAAGTGTGTCCATGGGGTGCCCCCTGCCCCCGTATATAAAGGAGCAAGGGAGGAGGAGGCCGGCCCTAGGAGGGGGCGCACCATGTGTGGAGTCCTACTAGGACTCCCTAGTCCTAGTAGGATTCCACCTCCCATATGGAATAGGAAAAGAGGAAGGGAAAAAGAGAAGGAAGGAAGGGGGCGCCCCCCTTCCCTAGTCCAATTCGGACCAGACCAAGGGGAGGGGTGCGGCCACCCTTGAGGCCCTTTTCCTTCTTTCCCGTATGGCCCAATAAGGCCCAATACGTATTCCCGTAACTCTCCGGTACTCCGAAAAATACCCGAATCACTCGGAACCTTTCCGAAGTCCGAATATAGTCGTCCAATATATCGATCTTTACGTCTCGACCATTTCGAGACTCCTCGTCATGTCCCCGATCTCATCCGGGACTCCGAACTCCTTCGGTACATCAACATACATAAACTCATAATAAAACTGTCATCGTAACTTTAAGCGTGCGGACCCTTTGGGTTCGAGAACTATGTAGACATGACCGAGACACCTCTCCGGTCAATAACCAATAGCGGGACCTGGATGCCCATATTGGCTCCCACATATTCTACGAAGATCTTTATCGGTCAGACCGCATAACAACATACGTTGTTCCCTTTGTCATCGGTATGTTACTTGCCCGAGATTCGATCGTCGGTATCTCGATACCTAGTTCAATCTCGTTACCGGCAAGTCTCTTTACTCGTTCCGTAATACATCATCCCGTAACTAACTCATTAGTCACAATGCTTGCAAGGCTTATAGTGATGTGCATTACCGAGTGGGCCCAGAGATACCTCTCCGACAATCGGAGTGACAAATCCTAATCTCAAAATACGCCAACCCAACAAGTACCTTTGGAGACACCTGTAGAGCACCTTTATAATCACCCAGTTACGTTGTGACGTTTGGTAGCACACAAAGTGTTCCTCCGGTAAACGGGAGTTGCATAATCTCTTAGTCATAGGAACATGTATAAGTCATGAAGAAATCAATAGCAACATACTAAACGATCGGGTGCTAAGCTAACGTAATGGGTCATGTCAATCACGTCATTCTCCTAATGAGGTGATCCCGTTAATCAAATGACAACTCATGTCTATGGCTAGGAAACATAACCATCTTTGATTAACGAGCTAGTTAAGTAGAGGCATAGTAGTGACACTCTGTTTGTCTATGTATTCACACATGTATTATGTTTTCGGTTAATACAATTCTAGCATGAATAATAAACATTTATCATGATATAAGGAAATATATATAATACTTTATTATTGCCTCTAGGGCATATTTCCTACATATCCGACAAACATTCGCCACAAGCCTTTTCCCGACGAACGCCGTAAGAACCGTTAGATCGGCATCCGACAGTGTCAGTCTTGCCATGTCATTTAACAGAACAGCCACTCCTCCTACGCACAAATCTTCCACGTGAGTGTTAGCAACTGCCGTATGCTCCCTCCGTTCCGAAATGCAGTGCATATAGCTTTATTGAAAATTCGAACCTCGCAAACTTTTACCGAGTTTTCGTGTACCAAATTGCACATGTAGAATACCATGTATATATCATTTTATTCATCTTCGAGAGGTAGCTATAAAGATGGGTGAGGAGTCTACAAAGAAAGACCATCGTATCACCCGCAGCAATTTCAAGCATCCTTTAGTGTCGAGGAATATCATAGGAACTCTATATGATATGATTTTTATATGATTTTTTCCTTTAGAGCCAATTGGTTCATAGCAATAGATTCATATACTCCACATTTCAAAGGAAATAAACATGATATCATTTCTATAGCTTTAGAGCCACTTGGTTCATATGTATGGATTCCTATACTCCCTTAATTTCAAAGGAAAATAAACATTAGCGTATATTCAATAGAAAAGTTCCTATGATATGAACCAAATTACATCTCTTTTCTAATCCCTCCCCATAGGAATTGAGATACATATCATCTCTAGATTCAATAGAAAAGTTCCTATGATGTGAACCAAATGACATCTCTTTTCCAATCCCTACTCATAGGAATTGAGATGCTCCATGTCATCTCTTTCCCTACAACTTCCATGTATACATCTTCTATTCCTAAATAGATAGTACAACCCACTAGTAGCTTTTTTCCAAAACATGCAACTATGGCACAAGAACTATATAGTGTGCTAATAACTTTGAAAGATGGTCGCTGGATGAAGGTAACCCGACAGTGCAGAGATAGGCAAATCCGAGCACTACTGGCCGTTGGATATCATCAACATTCCACCAGATCTGCCACATGTACAATTTAGAAGACTCCATGGTTGAACTTAAGCATAATGCACAAACCTCAAAACACAAGCACTTCTCCTTTGTTCTAGAATCTTCTGTATCATAATTGATTATTTTTTCTAAATGAATTGCCATCATTTGTTTTTTACTTTATGATTTACAATGCACAACCCCATGAATCTTAACATTTTTATAAAACTAATTTATTTTGAATGAGATGAACTATAAGAACTAAACAAACATCTACATCATGCATATATGACTCAAAGCTTTACATGCTATAGTGTGTATTTATTCATAATTTGGTTTCGAAATCTCATGCATTCAATACATGTGTACCTTACTAGTTTTGAGTAGAGTAGAAAATTTCACGCGGCCCCGGGTATATCAAAATGCAGGGCCCATGCATCATTGCCTTTCGGTCGAACCTACGTCCACAATTTTTTGTACGTACTATATCTCCACTGGTCCTCGAACCCAAAATGCTGCCTCGTTCCCGTAAAACCAAGCGGCCCACACATATTTAAGGCGTCGACTCGAACCCGTTTACTACGACGTGGCCCCGCACGCCGTAGTACTCCTACGAACCCTACCGCCGTACTCATCATCGGTTTTCTTCAAGAGGACGAGGGAGCAGCCGATTTGTAGTGGAGGCGCTTCCAAAAAAAGGATCTGTAGTGGAGACCCCTACCCTAGGGTGCCCTAGGTACCTACCGCACTCATCATTGTTTTCTCTTTTCTTTATGCTCTGGCGCCCTAGAGTGAAATGATGGTTGCTTCGTCCGTCCAGCTTAATGCGGGAAAGGTGGGGCTTTGTGATTTGACCCCTCATCGCTCATTTTCTACTACTGCGGCGCTACGACCGGGGTGCCTCCAATTCCAACCGCTGCTCCGAACTGCAATTTGGTGCATCGCGCGTGGAACAAGATGGTGGATGAGCCACATGTCGGCCAAAGGGATCCTGTTAAGTGTGTCGCCATTTCGTGTGCGGACTGACCCTGCTTGAGTTGCTACGCCAACACGACAGGAGCAGCCTACCACTTGGTTTTGCTCCTTGGTGAATCCCGACTATATTGATCTAAAAAGATACGTGCTGAACTACCCTCTCTGTCTTCTTTTTTTTTTATTTTTAGGCGTCTCGGTTTATAGGGCCTGCACATAGTTCTAGGTCATCCATTTGACTAACTAAATATGAGTTACTATGTCACAAAAAGTATATCAATGGATTCTTAAGCGGATGTAGTTGTATTTAAAAGTCGAGGGCGGGGCTTTTCCTGCGCGGTAGGCGGGGCAGTTCCGCCTAGTCGGTTCGACAGAGACGCGAGAAGACGAGGGACTAGGCTGCTGCAAACGTAGGGATGTGTGATTTGACAGCGAGTTACTGCTGGACAGGTGGGGCCCCGTGATTTGACTTGCCATTATCATTATAATTGCGGCACTACGACCGGCGTGAATCTCCCGATTCCTGACCACCTCCATACAGGTGCCTCTCCCAATGCTCCACCATGTAGTAGAGGCTGGCTCTTGCATGAGAGCCCACTTCTCCACTTTTTCCTTGCCTCTTTCCTCCACATATGCAAAAATGCCATGTAAAGTGCACTATTGTACTTACTTTTACTTGCTCCTACAGGTGCTTAAGCTTGCCACATAGGCATAAAGTCTGATGTGACAAGTTAATCAAGAAGAGAGAGACTAGTTTGGTGACCCAAGGAAGAAACGGTGCTAAGTGAGTGTACCTAGGTGAAAAGACAATTTTGAGTCAATAGCTAATTAAATGAAGCAAACTTAGCAACACCATTTCATTGGAAGAGGTCACTCCTTGGCAAATGCAATAAATACTAGTACTCCCTGTGTCCCATAATATAAGAACATTTTTGGCACTACACTAGTTTCAAAAACGTTCTTATATTATGGGACGGAGGGAGTACGAAGAAAGAGATAGAGAGGAGTAAAAAAATACACTTATAGCCAACCTTGTTGTAGTATGAGTGACTAAGTGATGACTATGTATGACATGCCAACATCAGATAGCCTAACGCACCGTGTTAAATCTCCAAGGGCGCGACCGCGCGAGCGACACGACGGTCGTGGTAGGCGCGACCATGATACGGGCTGCTGGCAGCCCTTGGATCTGAGATCAAACGGTCGCATGCATGGCAGCTGAATGACATCAACTACGCTGCAATGGATGGCTACCTTTGTTTCAATATCTACAAGGGTTGGATGAAGAGCAACAGCCAAGTGTGCGGTTCAAGCAAAGAAGTATCGGCCAAGGGGAAGAGGGACAAGGACGAAGTCGAGGACGTGGACGAGGACTCCGAGTAAGGTGGCAGTGTCGTTGCTCATGGTGGTTCTAAACTTCTAATGCAGTGTCTACCGGATTAGTTGCATAGTTTAATTTCAGGTGTGCTTAGTTTAATTTGAGGGGTGTGTTGTGCTGAGCCCCCAGCAGAACTATGTTATGTTTCTTCTCGTTACTTTAACTCTTCAGTATGTACATACTACTAGTATTTCTTTAATAGAATTTAGCACCCCAATTAAGCACGTACTAGCTTTTTTAATAGTACTATATGCATAATTTGGCGACGAGCGCTCTCTATATGTACCACCTTTTTTTTAATTACAACTTTTGCTCCATGGCGCAATACATCGATAGTACTACTGTACAAAAGTATACATTTTTTAAAAGGCTAGAGTACTATTCATCACATATATAGCCAGTTAAATTCTCAACCTAGAACGACGTGCATGCCATGTAGTAAAACGATACGGAGGAAGTATAGTAAAAATGAGGTGATTTTACCGAGCGATCGGCGGGGGAGCATGGCCTGTCATGCGGTCCCACGTGTCATGATGTACCAAGGCGATGCGCGTGTCCCTCTTGAGGCAGAAGCAATACTACGTGGTTTGAGATGATGGCGAACCGAAGTGTGAAATAATGGTTGCTTTGTTCGTCTGGGAAGGTGCGGCATTGTGATTTGACGTCTCATTGCTCATTACTACTACTGGGCCGGTATGAGTAGGGTGCGTCCCCCTGCTGTTCTGCACTGTTATTTGGTGCTTGACACGTCGACCCGGTTGCTATATGTCCCACATGTCGGTGACAGGAAGTACATAATTCATGAAAGGGAGCGTCGACGGAGGAGTATACTACAGAATTCATGAAAGGGAGGGACTTAGTTTTGGAAAAATCTGTTTTTACGGAGTACGTACCCACTAGGGTTTATAGGGCTCATCTAAAAAACATTAGTTTTTCCGTTTGATAAGTATCAATTCTACTATTCTAGTAGTAGTACCATTACATGTTGGATTTCGAGGTGCGTTAGATCACCCGACGCAAGCAGTGTCAAGAGCAAACTAACCAATGCATGTACAAGTTCATGGAAATTTAGTGGTCATTCATGCATTCGTTCTAATTAATGCCTCGGTAAACATAACTTCTTGAGAAAAACGAGCGTACTAATTACTTGTACAAAGTACGAAATTAATTCGACCACTCACCGTCTACCTTGGTTGGAGAGATTTTGAAATTGAGCCATAAACTGGAAAGGAGGGAGTAGTAACTTTTGTCTCGATTACTATTTGTGGCCTTGTATAGATGCAAAATGTAGTTTTTTATAGTGGCCTTGTATAAGTAAATGGAGGGAGTACTAACCAAAGTACGTAGTAGGGACGAGGAGTAAACGGAGGGAGTAGTAAAATTTTCTCCTCGTGCTGCGAGCCACCGCGCGCGTGGGCGAGGGAGCGGGCGTAAAGGCGTAAAGTAGTAGTAGTAGTACTACTACTACTACTCCTAAGCAAGCTTCACCTCATCCTGCGAGCCACCGCGCCCGTGGGCGGGGGAGACGGCGTACTAAGCAAGCTTCTCCTCGTTCGGCGAGTTGACGGGACACATCAAAAGTACTCCAGTGTATAGAGCCTTGCCTCTAAGGTAGGACCCACATGGTTTGCCTCTTTTTTTAATTTAACATAACGCGTCAAGTCGCAATTTTTTGTTCACCCGTGGTAGACGATCCTCCCTCCACCAAGTGGACAACCAGTACACGTGCCAAATTACCACGTGGGCTGCCTTTTTCGTACAGAAATGAGCTCCACCGTGTACCCACGCGGGTGTGGTTGGGAAAGAGACGGGAGTACGTGCGCCGTGCGTGCACCTCTTCTCTTCGTCCACGTCCCCCACCTACGTGGGTGTGTGTGAGAGAGATAGAAACCTAGACATAATGCGCCGTCCATCCCCATGCCTCTGCCCAGTCCGACCACCAGTCACCACCACGCCCCACTCCTCCTCACCTTATCTCTCATCTTTCTCCCTCCATTTTTATATACAAGGGGCCACTATCAAAATTACAATTTGCAGATATACAAGGCCACTAACACTAATCGATGCAACATTAATGGTGTTTGCCTCGTGGTACTAGCAAAGGAGGACATTAATTATCCCTTGCATGCATGCGGGAGTTTGTAAAAAAAAGCATCTTGATGTTCCGTGCAATGCACAGGCATCTTGCTAGTCCATGAAAACAACACATGGCAAAATTCCACGGCGAACGAGGGATTTGAATCTGTTGGGAGGGGCTGTTTGGATCTTGCCCGGGGTAGCCAAAATATTGGCGACCCTTTTGTCCACCGGTGCCTTTGCCACCGATGAACGAGGAATGGCTCAGGTACTCATGCTGTCATGCATCCTCCAGCGCGCACGTTGGAGACGAGCTCGCACGAGCTGCGTTTTTTGTCCCACAACGCCGCCCGAGCCGCCCGCAGACCGACCGGCGACCCACAAATTACGCCATCCAACCGTAGCCGCACACATTATGACAGCAACTCAACCAACCGGACGAAACGCAAACACGTAGACAAACTGATATTTCATATAAACAACGATGGAAATCATATAAAATACCGGATTTTCATACAAACATGAAGGATTTCATTACATTCAAATGAACTACGCGGTGCTAGTTCTGGACAGCACACGTATATAATACCTGGCCTAAATGGTCGCCCGCCGATCGATTTATGTTCCTCATGTCCGGCAGCACGATCATCGGACTGCCGGGAGCCCCGGAGGTATATGCTTCAGCGCAAAGGACGGCTCGCTTCCCCACTGCCCAACTGATATCATTGGCTGGTGCCGAAGATGATGGTGGCCGGCACCGGTTCGAGTTCATCACCGGCCACTACTTCGCCATGGCCGGCACCGGCTCGAGTTCATCCTAACATTCCCCTCTTCCGTGGAGCCCATGCGGGGTCGATGAAGGTCCTCGCAACAAAAGGATCCGGCAAGACACCTGCTGTGTACGCCGGCATCACCTCCGCGGTGGCCTTCATGGGACCCAAGCGGCGGCGGCCTCCCGTGTTCTACTTCTCCTCGATGATGGCGGCGGACGCGGAGGCGCTGGCCACCGACTCGTCGCTCTCCGCGCACTCAGCTTCTGTCGCTGCTTGCATGGCGCGGCCGCCGGCATGGGAGTCTCGGCCACAGAAACAGGAGACGCGGTACGAGGCGGCGGCATGGATGGCAGCAACGACGCCCGTGCGCTGCTCCTCGTCGAGCTGGCCTGGAGCGGCGAGTTGCTGAACTGCGCGCCGGCTTGGGGCGGCAACTGGCTTCGTCGGGCGAGGGGAGGGAGGTGGATCAGCGAGCTGCATAGCTCGTATCCGGCGGGCTACCCAGCCGGCTTGGATGCGGAATAACTACTCTTCGTAAGCCATTGTAAGAGTGGACAAAATGGTGGAGGAGATAGGGGAGCGGCGGAGCTGTGCGATTCTTGGCCGGCGTTTGGCCTCATTTAAATAGGAGATTAAATAGACGGCAGACGGGAGGAGCTCGGCCGGCGTTGCGTTTAACGCCGGCCCGGTCATGAACGGACATGTGTCGAGAGTGGGTTTCTCGGCGTCCACACGGGCGGGTTTCATGGAGGCGTTTGAATGCGGCACGGAGGCGTGTTCAGCCGGGCGTGCCGCGAGTGGCACCCTCGACTCTGACCTAGGACACCGCGCGGTTCTTCCACTAACGTGTGGGCTCTTTGGGTGCATGGCCTGCATGTCAGTGACCCAACGCAGGCAGCGCACAGCAGAGGAACCTTTGGTGGGCCAGGGCGGTCAGAAGCGGGCATTTCATAAACCGATGATTGTTCATTGAGTGTGACGTCATCTTTTTCATGTAGATAAGCCTACTATGTTGATAGCCCGTTCGATACGTTGTGATTCATAAAGACCGCTGCAAACATCAATGTTCTGCTTATCACAGATAAGATTGATTAATACCCGTAACAATCCATGTCCTTAACAAAGGGTGCATGCACGTATAGGTTGAGCGTGTGTCTTGCGTCGTGTGCTGTGTGCATGCAGGCGTGCGAGTGTTGCGTGCGTGCAAGGGTATGTTTCAGTGTTGCATGCATGGGTGCGTACGTGCGTGTGTTCATGAGTGCATGTGTACGTGTCAGTGTTGCACGCCAGCATGCGTGCGTGTGTACGTGTCAGTGTTGCACGCCTACATGCGTGCGTGTCTTGCGTGCGTGCATGTGTACATGCAGGGTGATGCTACACGTCAAATACAATGACCGTAAGTGTCGTCAACAAAATACGGAGCACGCATCAAATGCAAAGTCCGTCAGTGTCATCAACAAAATATGGAGACGTATCGTGAGCTAGATACCGTTGTACTATTGTATATGCTTATTTTCTTAGTGGCAGATTGCATGTGTGGTGTGGTGGGCACATCATTTCTAGTTGTGGTGGGTCAACATGAAGACTCATGGGTCGGTTCCATCCTGCGCCACATATAGGTTGGACCGAGACGTGTTATACGAAGACCCATGTGGAGGACTCGGCGTACAACACGAAGCTACCAGAGTCGCGGAGGACTCTATCCCCACTGGTGATAAGCCGACTATATATGATTTGTAACCCTAGGCCCTTAGTATGTTATATAAGCTTGGGGGCTAGTTCATCGATAGTATACACACACGCACAATGCCTGGTATTCACGTGTACTTTGTACACACCCCTATCACTAATATACAGTACCAGGAGTAGGCCCTTTCTTCAACTGCAAGGGTCCAATCCGAACTAGGGTAAAACTTTGCCTCGTATTACCATCCAGCCTAACAGCCAGGGATATCCTACCGAATGATATGATGAAATCATATCTGCCAACTACTAAGAGAGAGGTGTGTCGAGGGGGGGCAATGTGTGCGAGAGAGGCCTAAAGATAATGTGCATGCGGGAGACACGTAGGCACATATATGTGCGTATAGAGGGCTAGTAGAGACCGTGCATGTGTATATATGCATGTGAGAGAAATAGTATTTTCCAACTGAGATTAGTGAAAAGAGTGGTACATAGTAGTCAGAAAGAGAGAGAGAGAGAGAAACAGAGAGAGCATGTGCGTGAGACACCCCGACACCCTGAGAGAGATTGTGAGCATGTGTGAAAGAGAAATGCCGATGCATATAAAGTGTGTGCACTTATGCGTTAGATAGAGAGATATATAACGCGTTTGTGAGAACAGGGCGAGGCATAGTGCATCTACGTGTAAAAGGCGGTTCTACGCATTAAATTGAAATATAAATGGCATTATTATTTTCGGATGAGATCATGAATTTTGCAAATTGCGTATGGACGAAAATCGGTCTATCAGACACCCATACTCTATTGAATTCTAGCATGTGCATGTGTTTATTTCATATTATCGATCCATAGAGTGAGAGCGCTTTGAAATACAAGCAATGGATGCTTTTGCAATTCATATATAAACATTAATTAGTGCACTCCATGTTGTTAGTGTGAAGCACTTTATACATTTGTCACTTGCATGGATACATTCCAAATTGCTAGCTACGAAATAGAATACATGTCGAATTCAACATAAAGGGGGTTTAGAAGATTCGAATTCGTAGGAAGTGCATTCATCTATTTGAACCCGAGATAATGGCATTTGTAAATCAGATGTAAAAGGGGGCATCAATCTTTGTCGTGAGTTTAAACATGCTATATATATATTCATACGCATATCTAACTTTTTTTCCAACCAAGGAGATTATATTTGGAATCATGCATGAACTGAGGTAAGTTGCATATTTTTTAATATATACTCGTGTACAATGTATATTCAAATGTACCCCCTCCATTCCAAAATAATCGTAGCTGTAGGATTTTCAAGAGTAAAGATTTGTGAAGTTTGACAAATCCTGAAAGTTCAATTCAAGAGAACCGAAAACTTTAATGCTTCTGCTCCCAAATATTGAACGAAGCGCCAAATAGGCCTCTGGTCACCCGAAACCGCGCGAGACTAATGTATTGGTGGTAGGAAATTACTGTCCTGACTCTGGCCCGTGTAGCCTATCGGCCCGATGTCCAAAGGTCTAAACTGGGGTAGGTTTGTAACTTCACCAAGACGCCAGTCTCAACCGCCTCCGAGAAGTATTCATACGCCGTGGGCGCCTACCCATGCGCTTGGCCGAAATCTATCCCACCCACATTTGGGACACCTGACATGACTATCCTACCCCCAACCCGCAATATGTCCGAAATTTTAGATGGGGGCAAAGTTTGTAACTTTCCCCAAATTTCAAACAAGCGCGTCTCAAACCGAAACATTGTTCCCCCTTAGTTCCCCGCCTCCCTCCGTTTCCCCATTCCTACTCCGTGGGCGCGAAAACGCCCTCTCCACCAGCCTTAAAACCCCAGCCTCCTCCATCCTCCACCCCATAGCGGCCAATTCACCGCCACCCTCCTCCATCACGCTGGAGCCGGTACCCCGACGTCGTCGTCCAACGCAACCGCAACCGCAATGCCCTCAAGGACTTAGCAGCTGAAGCTGAGGCAGAGCTGCCTCCACGACGCCAACGCCGACGTGCGCTGTACCAGAACCACTCCGACCACGCCGTCCTGCGCCTCACTGTTGCGGCTCCACTGTCGCAACCGTCCACCGCACCGGAGATGTTCCCGCTACGCCGTCGTTCGCCGCCTCGGATCTGCTTCCCCGCCGCCGACAGACGGCCACCGCACCACACTCAACAACTTGGCCATGGGTTCGTCCGAGGCTGCACCGTCCTCCACAACTTCTGGTTTCCGGCGAACAACAAGAAGATCGTCGGAAAAACAGAAGGAGGACACAGCACTGCCAGCAGAAAGAGGTACTCCTCTTCCCTTATTCGTGCAAATCTTACGTCTCCGCTCACACCGTATTCATCCCACGAAAGAAACTAGTTGAGCGCTTCTTACTGCATCTTCTTCGTGATACTAAATGCACAAGGTTTCCTCCCTTTTACTATTTCACCTTTGCTAGAGGTCAGTAGCCCACCTAGATTTCAATTCAGGGTCAGTCGAACCGCAATTAAAAGAAGCAGCACCCGCTTAGGCGCGCGGAGCACCTAGTCCGCCTGTTCCCCGGGGAAGCGGCGCATTGGTGTCTATCATAGGGGTATGGGGCGCAGGAGCTGCTTGCGCCCGATCTGGAGGTCGGCGGGGCTTGAATGGATGGCCGGGGGGGCGGTGCCAAGCACGGTGGTGCGGTGAGGTCGAGGGGAGGGCGCAGGCAAGGGAGGAATACTGGGCCGGTGGTCGCTGGCGTTTCGAGGAAGATCGTCAACACTGACTGGCTGGAGGTAGATGAAGGCGATCTGCCCGTTCTTTGTACATCGGACGGTGCAGAAAAAATGGACTAACCTATTTGCTTTCAGTCGACTGTTATTTTCATAGGATCCTGTAGTAATTTAGTGTGCCATGCATGTTGTAGAGCTATCATATGTCTCCCGTCATTTATTTCTCACCGACCTGCTATCTGCTACCTTTACACTGTACTAATTGTGCACACACTTCACCCATACTCACACTATTGTTTTTTATGCATGGGTATTTCAGACTCTGACGCAGTGTTGATGTATGCAGAAAAGAAAAGACACAAGTCGCTCCAGTGTAATTCGAAGATAAGCACTAGGCGTTTCAGCACTCTAATGGGTGCAGTGTCAGCAGTTGGAGACAGTAAACGTAGCTCTGCAGTTGATGATCTCAATTGCCACACACAACCATCCTAGGTGCTTGCTTTAACTTCGCGCTGTCAAATGTGGTTGCATGTTGCATATGGTGTCTAGCTTGTATTGCTTCCAATTTGGTTAAATTGCATCTGCTTACTTTACACATTATACCTTTGATAATGGCATGCCTTCCTGTTTTTGATACATACTACATATGTCTATTAACCATGTTCGTACATCAAACTAGTGCTCTTTTGTATCCCTCGTCAATCACTTATTATGAGACATTCACCCGAGTCGGTTACTGTGAGACGCCCTACTTGTTTAAAGAGTGCAGTGTCATCCTCCCCACATGATTCTCAAGAAACAACAAGGCTAAATGAAGATAGTCAACGTAGCTCTCTAGTTGATCACCGCAATTCCCCCACACCACCATCGCAGGTGCTTGCTCTTACTTGGCAGTGTGATATGTGGTTGCATGTTGCATATGGTGTCTACCTTGTAATGCTTCTAATTAGGGTAAATTGCATCTGCTTAGTTAACACATTATACCTGTGAATATGACATGCCTTCCTATTTTTGGTACATACTACGTCTTTCTATTAACCATGTTCTTACATCAAACTACTTTTCTTGTGTATCCCTCATCAATGCTCCTAATTTGTTAAATTGCATCTCCTTAGCTTACACATTATACATGTGAATATGACACGCCTTCCTCTTTTTGGTACATACTACATCTGCCTATCACACCATGTTCTTACATCAAACTACTGTTCTTGTGTATCCTGCGTCTATCGCTTATGATGAGATAGTCACGTGCGTGGGTTAATATGAGACGCAATACTCTTATAAAGAATGCAATTTCATCCTCTCCACATGATTCTCAAGAAACAGCAAGCCTAAATGAAGATATTGAACGTAGCTCTGTACCTGAAGACCGCACTTCCCCTACACCACCATCACAGGTGCTTGCTCTAACTTCGCAGTGTGATATGTGGTTGCATGTTGCATACGGTGTCTAGCTTGTAATGCTTCTAATTAGGGTAAATTGCATCTGCTTAGTTTACACACTATACCTGTGAATATGACATGCCTTCCTATTTTTGGTACACACTACATCTATGTGTTAACCTTGTTCTTACATGAAACTACCTCTCTTCTGTATCCTGCATCAATCACTTACGATGAGTCACCTTTATTCGTTGCATTGCATATTATTTCTAGCCTGTTGCCATGTATTGCTTCTAATTTGGTCAAATACATTTGTTAGGGCACCCTTTTAATTTGGCAGAGTGATATTGGTTTCATCTTTCATATGGTTTCTAGCTTGCATCGATTCTAACAAGTTCAAGCACCTTGTGCTTAGTTTACACTTTATACATCATACATGTCAATATGTCACGCCGTCCTGTTTTTCATACATATTCCATCCTCCTATCATGCGGCTGCCTTACATGGAAGTAGTGTTCGTCAGTATCATGCATCAATGAGTTCTGAAGAGAAAATTTTATTCCTTTTTCTTGTGGGTTTGACTTGACAAGGCAAAATCAAGAAAGAGGAAGGAAAAGAGTAAGGAAGGCGATGATGGTGGTCCTCTGCAGCAACGTAAATGGAGCATCTGTACCGATTCTTCTTGTACTGATAGTGCATTACAAGGACCAAGTCTCCGCTCCCCTACTCCACCATCCAAGGTGCTTGCTCTAACTTGGCAGTGTGATATCTGGTTGCATGTTGCATATGGTGTCTAGCTCGTATTGCTCCTAATTAGTGTAAACTGCATCTGCTTAGCTTACACATGATACATGTGAATATGACACGCTTTCCTGTTTTTGGTACATACTATATCTATCTATCACACCATGTTCTTACATGAAACTACTCTTCTTGTGTATCCTGCATCAGTCACTTATGATGGGACACCTTTAAGTTGGCAGTGTGATATTGGTTTGCGTCTTGAATATGATTTCTAGCATGTATTGCTTCTAGTTTGATGAACGCCACCTATGACGAGACAGTTTTAACTTGGCAGAGTGATATTGATTGCACCTTCCATATGGTGTCTTGCAGTGTTTCTAATTTGTTGAAGTGCCTTCTGCTTAGTTACCACATCATAGGTGTGAATATGTCAAGCCGTCCATTTTTTCGTACATATTCCATCCTCCTATCATGACTTTGCCTTTCATCAGAGTAGTGTTCGTCAGTATCATGCATGAATGAGTTCTGAAGAGCGAATGATATTCCTTTTTCTTGTCGGTATGACCTCACAATGCAAAATCAATGAAGCTAAAGGAAATTGGCAAGGCATTGGATGATGGTGGTCCTTCCGAGCAACTGAAACGGAGGTTCTCTACAGATTCTACTCCGCCATCCTCCCAACAAGATTCGCAAGACAACGCAAGGCTAGACAGTCAACGTAGCTGTGTAGATGATGAGCACATCTCCCCTACTCGACCATCACAGGTGCTTGCTCTAACTTGGCACTATTATATGTGGTTGCATGTTGCGTATGATGTCTAGCTTGTATTGCTTCTAACTTTGTTGAATTGCATCTGCTTACTTTACACATAATGCCTGTGAAATGACATGTGTTCCTGTTTCTACATCAGAATACTATTCTTGCATATCCCCCATCAGTCACTTATGATAAGGCACCTTTAAGTCGCCACTGTGATATTGGTTGTGTCTTGAATATGATATCTAGCATGTACTACTTCTAATTTGTTGAAACGCCATACAGTTTGAACTTGGCAGAGTAATATTGGTTGCATCTTTCATATGGTGTCTAGCTTGCAATGCTTCTAATTTGTTGAAATGCCTTCTGCTTAGTTACCACATCATAGGTGTGAATATGTCACACCATCCTGTTTTTCATACATATTCCATCGTCGCATCATGTGTTTGCCTTTCATCCGAGTAGTGTTCGTCAGTATCATGCATGAATGAGTTCTGAAGAGCGAATTTTATTCCTTTTTCTTATCGGTTTGACTTCACAATGCAAAATCATTACAGCTGAAGGAAATTAGTCCGGCAGTGGATGATGGTGGTCCTTCAGAGCAACTCAAATAGGGGGTCTCTACAGATTCTACTCCTCCATCCTCTCAACGTAGCTGTGTAGATGATGAGCACATCTCCCCTACTCCACGATCACAGGTGCTTGCTCTAACTTGACACTATTATATGTGGTTGCATGTTGCGTATGATGTCTAGCTTGTATTGCTTCTAACTTGAATTGCATCTGCTTACTTTACACATAATGCCTGGGAATATGACACATGTTCCTGTTTCTAGAACATACGTGTACATGATGAGCACATCTCCCCTACTCCACCATCACAGGTGCTTGCTCTTACTTGGAACTGTTATACGTGGTTGCGTTTTCCGTATGATGTCTAGTTTGTATTGCTTCTGATTATGTTGAATTGCATCTGCGTAGCTTACAACTTATACCTGCAACGATCACTTACCCATAAGACACATTTAACTTGGGACTGTGATGTAGGTTGCATCTTGCATTGTCTTCTAGCTTGTACTGCTTCTAATTTCTTGAAATGGCACTTACGACGAGACACTTTTTACCTGATAGAGTGATATTGGTTGCATGTTCACATGGTGCCTAGCTTTCATTTCTTCTAATTTTGTTGAAATGCCTCCCGCTTACTGTTTTTTCATACATATTCCATCCTCCTATCGTACGTGTGAATATGAAATGCTGTCTTTTTTTGTATATATTCCATCCTCCTATCCTGCGCTTGCCTTACATCAAAGTAGTGTTCGTTTGTATAATGCATCAACCAGTTATGCAGAGCTAATTTTATTCATCTTCTTGTGGTTTTGACTTCATAAGGCAATATCAAAAAATAGGAAGGAAAAGAGTAAGTTAGGGGATGTTGGTGGTCCTCCGCACCGACGCAAACAGAGACTCTCTAGATTTGCCACTGCTACTGCTAATGAAGTTGAAGTCCCAAGTCTACATGATGAGTTCATCTCCCGTACTCCACCATCGCAGGTGCTTGCTCTAAGTTGACAGTGTGATAATTGGTTTCATGTTGCATATGTTGTCTAGCCTGTATTTCTTCTATTTTGATTAAATTGCACCTGCTGATTTTATACGTTATACATGTGCATATGACATGGCTTTCTGTGTCTAGAATACACTGCATCTATCTATCATACCATGTTCTTACATCAAAGTACTGCTGTTGTGTATCCCGCATCAGTCACTCATGATTGGACGCTTTTAACATGGCAGTTTGATAGTGGTTGCATCTTGCATTGATTTCTATGTTGTACTGCTTCTAATTTTTCGAATTGCCACTTATGACAAGACACTTTTAACTTGGCAGAGTAATATTGGTTGCATCTTTCATATGGTGTCTAGCTTGCATTACTTCTATTTCTCTTGAAAATCCTTCTGCTTAGTTTGCACATTGTAGTTGTGAATATGTCATGCCGTCCTGTTTTTCTTACATATTCCATCCTCATACGGTATTCTTACATCAAAGTATTGCTTGTCTGTATCATGCATGAATGAGTTCTGAAGAGTGATTTTATTCTTTTGTGTTGTGGGTACAGCTTGACATGGCAAAGTCAAAAAAGAGCAAGGAAAATAATATAGTAGGGAGTGCTGTTACTCGTCGGGTGAAACGGAAAAGGTTCTGCCATCGAGATTCTGCTGGTACTTATAGTGCAGTAGAAGGTCCTAGTCCACCGGCTAAATTTACAAACACAATATCACCTGCTCCACCAGCTGCAGCATCCGCTTCAACTGTACCAGCATCTCAACCAGTTACTCGTTCGTTTGCTCAGGAACTGGCAAGTTCCCAAGCTGCCTTCACACCTAACACTACTTCTGAAGCACTGCTGACACAACAGGACTTGGCAAGATCAGATGAACCTCATGAGCATCAACACCAAGACGGTACCTGACCGAGTCAAGTTGCCGTTGCATGCTCCTTTATATGTACTCTCACAGTTTGATGTACACTAACACTTCCCATATTCATTGTTGAACTAGCACCACGGCGCAAGCGGAAACAGACATCAGGGATAATGCTTGACATATTAACAAAATCTAAAGGAGGAAGAATGGAGATCCATTTTGAGGCAGGTTTAAAAAGGCCACATGACGCTACAGAGTCAGCCAAGTTAGTATCAGAGGCAGCCGTTGCCGTTAGGTGTCATGCACGTATCCTCCCAACGTGGATCCAGTACAGGAATGAGAAAGACAATACCCAGTTTAACACCTTCCTTGACCATTTATCCGTAAGTAATGTTATTCATCGCAATTAGTAATATTGTCTTGCTCTGTCCCATACTTTCTAGCTTCCTCCTAATAAGACTCACATTCTTTTTTCAATAGATGAGGTTCAAGTTGGATCCGAAAGATGATGCAACTAAACAAGCATGCACTCATGTTTTTCAGTCTGCTCTGCGACAGTATCGGTACCACCTTAGAAAATCTCACTTTGAAGGCAAGGCTAACAATGAAATCGCCCAAACATCTCAAGTGGAATATATTACAGATGAAGACTGGACAGCCCTCGTTAAACACTGGTCTGATCCAAAGTATCAGGTAGGCTATATGTATTTGATCAGACCACATATTGAACTTGCATTTATGTATGTGCCTTACAAGTGTATCTTCTTCTAGGCTAACTGCTTGAAGAACAAAACCAACCGTTTTAAAGTGAAATTCCAACAGACAACAGGATCTCGTAGCTATATTGCACACTGCGAGGCTCTTGTAAATAGATGCTACTTCCTTCTTTTTTGTGCCATATTATCGTATCTATATTGACTTGTTCCAAATACAGAGGAAAGCCCGTGCGGACCAAAAAGAACCTGAACCGAATGCAGTGCAAATCTTCAAGGATTGCCACACCAACAAGATGAAGGGCATGAGCACACCAGTTCAAGCCGCTGTTGTAAGTCCTTACTCCTCCTGCCTTGAACTGATTGGTACTGTGGTGTGTTCATTTAACTACTTGGTTTGCAGCCAATGTCAGTTACTTTGTTCACTTTTATTCACAGTTGTCTTAACGTATCATTTCACATACATGGTTTAAAAGAGATGAAGGATATTCTTTTGGTCTTCATCTGTAATCTAGTTGTTATGTTCACGTGCGCACACAATGATAAAATAGCCTGTTTGTTTTATATCTGTTTGCCCATGGTATGAATGATGTCATACTATGTTCATCCTACTTTAAACCATGTCTCTTTATCCTTAGATGTCAACGAATGTGAGGAAATAGACAATACAGTAGGCATGCTACATGGACATATGTTTCGAAAGTGATTTTATTATGTAGTTGGCACTACAATACATGCTAATGTATTACAGTAGTTCACCAAAATAAGTTATGTATAAATGTTTAACCTACTTTGTTTGTATTTGTCTCATTAGTAACTTATCTGGTACACTAAACTACAAGTTCAAACTTTCAGGAAGCTATGGAACAAATGATTGAACAGCCACAACCACCTGAAGGTGACGAGGCTACTACAGGCACAATGTCACCTCTTGCTGCAGTGCGTCAGTATCTCTGCACTAACAGTGCAAAAAGCACCTTCCTGCGTAATTCTGGGTTGGTTGTCAAGGTAACCTCGTCCAAATCACCTACTGAACAAAATCTTCCTGCTAGACAGAGTGATATATCTGTGCTCCAGACACAAGTCCAATCCCTAATGGACGTTGTTTCGGAAACAAGAATAGTGGTTGAGAAATGTCGTCAAGATATGAATGGTTTTGAAACCATACTATCAGACATTCACTTCGTTGTTAGAGAGCAATGGCAGAAAAAAGGTGGAGATCGTGCTGCTCCATCAGATTCTACAGCCTGAAACATTAGCACTCAGGTCAAATGATATGTGCTTCTATACATCTGATGGTGCTTTTATCTGGAAGGACTGTAAACTTTATGCTAACAGGCCTTTTGTTGTATGGTTGGAATTTATTTTGTTGTGATACAACATTTATGATGCTGCCTCAGGCTGGAGTAATTACGACGCTATTTTTGTATAGTGTAGGTTTATCTTAGTAATGTATTCGGCCGAAAGCTTCGTAGGAGCCCAACATGCCAACATTCGTCGGGCCCATTCCAATTGGGCTAAAAACGATTACGGGCCAAAATTGGCATGTAGCCCACTAAAAATATCTGGGCCTAAATCAGCATAAGCTTTCATATTTTTCTGGTAGGCCTGTGCCCATAGTGGGCCTTTAATAGGCCTAAACATAATTTGGGCCCTCAGTAAAAATAGGCCGTTTACAGGTGTAAATATCTCGAGCCCATAAAAAACATGGGCCTTTAATAGACCGAAAGTGAGATTGGGCCCTGATTGTGCCAAATAACCCACTGGACTTAGCAGGCCGAAATGGTGGCCCATTTACGATGCGGATCTTTGACAGGCCGAAATTCGGACGGGCCGTAAATGCGCCGACCTAATACACGGCCATTAACAGGCCGGAACTTCGGTCGGGCTAGATTATCGATATTTTTATATGGGCCGTTAATGGGCCCGATATGACGTTGGGCCACATATGGCCCATGGTTTACGTCCGGCGTTAACAGGCCGAAAATGACAACAGGCCGAAAGTGGCCCAAAGCTATAGTGGGCCTCTAACAGGCCGAATGTCAGACATGGCCGAATATGACCCAAATCCTTCACGGTCGTTTATGGGCCGAAAGTTTTGATGGCCTGTAAATGGGCCCAAATGAAGCCGGACCTTTAACAGGCCGGAAATACACCGGGTCGTAATTCGGCCCAATTACTTAGCGGACTGTTAACGGGCCAGAAGTGACCATGGGCCGCGTTGATGACAAGTTTAGGACAGGCTGTTGACGGGCCAATTTGACAGAGAATGTTGGGCCTTTAGCTGGGCCGGCCCATTATGGTCTGCAGAATCTTGTGGGCCTTTAGCTGGGCCGGCCCATTGTGGTCCGCAAAATCTTGTTGGCCTTTAGCTGGGCCGGCCCATTATGGTCTGCAAAATCATGTGGGCCTTTAGCTGGGCCGGCCCATTATGGCTCCTGCCAGTTGCCGATAACTCAGTCACAAAACATGATCATCTCATACAATAAAATATAGCATCATGCCTTGACCATATCACATCACAAAATGCCCTGCAAAAACAAGTTAGACGTCCTCTACTTTGTTGTTGCAAGTTTTACGTGGCTGCTATGGGCTGAGCAAGAACCGTTCTTACCTACACATCAAAACCACAACGATAGTTCGTCAAGTTAGTGCTGTTTTAACCTTCTCAACCTGGCGTAGCCACACTCGGTTCAACTAAAGTTGGAGAAACTGACACCCGCTAGTCACTTGTGTGCAAAGCACGGCGGTAAAACCAGTCTCGCGTAAGCGTACGCGTAATGTCGGTCCGGGCCGCTTCATCCAACAACACCGCCGAACCAAAGTGTGACATGCTGGTAAGCAGTATGACTTGTATCGCCCACAACTCACTTGTGTTCTACTCGTGCATATAACATCAACGCATAAAACCAGGCTCGGATGCCACTGTTGGGGAACGTAGTAATTTCAAAAAAAATCCTACGCACACGCAAGATCATGGTGATGCATAGCAACGAGAGGGGAGAGTGTGTCCACGTACCCTCGTAGACCGAAAGCGGAAGCGTTAGCACAATGCGGTTGATGTAGTCGTACGTCTTCATTATCCGACCGATCAAGTAACGAACGCACGGCACCTCCGAGTTCAGCACACGTTCAACTCGATGACGTCCCTTGAACTCTGATCCAGCCGAGCTTTGAGGAAGAGTTCTGTCAGCACGACGGCGTGGTGACGATGATGATGTTCTACCGACGCAGGGCTTCTCCTAAGCACCGCTACGATAGTATCGAGGTGGATTATGGTGGAGGGGGCACCACACATGGCTAAGAGATCCAAGGGATCAATTGTTGTCACTATGGGGTGCCCCCCCTCCGTATATAACGGGAGGAGGAGGAGAGGGCCGGCCAAGGGGAGGAGGCGCGCCCAAGGGGGGCAATCCTACTCCAAGTAGGATTCCCCCTTCTTTCCTAGTCCAAGTAGGAGAGGGGAAGGAAGGGAAGGAGAAGGAGAAGGAAGGAGAGGGAGGAAAAGGAGGAAAGGGGGGCCGGCCCCCTAGTCCAATTCGGTTTGGGCTAAGGGGGCCGCGCGCCCTACCTCCTGTCTTCCACCACTTGGCCCATGAGGCCCATTGCTTCTTCCTCCTATTCCCGTAACTCCCCGGTACCCTCGAAAATACCCGAATAACTCGGAACCTTTCCGATGTCCGAATATAGTCGTATAATATATTGATCTTTACGTCTCGACCATTTTGAGACTCCTCGTCATGTCTCCGATCTCATCCGGGACTCGTCAGGGTGTCGGAATAGGGTCCCGTTTGGTTTTTGGTGGCTACAGTGGCTTGCGGCGGCGGAACTCCCGATCTAGGTTTCTTTCTGGAGGTTTCTGTATTTATAGGAATTTTTGGCGTCGGTCTCACGTCAGGGGGGTCTCCGAATCGTCCACGAGATAGGGGGACGCGCCCAGGGGGGTAGGGCGCGCCCTCCACCCTCGTGGACGGCTCCGGACTGTTCTGGCCAAACTCTTTTACTCCGGGGGCTTATTTTGGTCCATCAAAAATCATCAAAAATTTGCACGTCAATTGGACTCCGTTTGGTATTCCTTTTCTGTAGAACTCAAAAACAAGGAAAAAACAGAAAACTGGCACTGGACTCTAGGTTAATAGGTTAGTCCCAAAAATCATATAAAATAGCATATAAATGCATATAAAACATCCTAGATGGATAATATAATAGCATGGAACAATAAAAAATTATAGATACGTTGGAGACGTATCAAGCTTCTAGTAAGAACCGTTATTACCTACGCATCAAAACCACAACGGTGATTTATCAAGTTTGTCGTTTTAACCTTCAACAAGGACCTGCCGCAGTCAAATTCGATTCAACTAAAGTTGGAGAAACAGACACCCGCCAGCCACCTTTATGCAAAACTAGTTGCATGTTTGTCGGTGGAACCGGTCTCATGAACGTGGTCATGTAAGGTTGGTCCAGGCCGCTTCATCCAACAATACCGCCGAATCAAAATAAGACATTGGTGGTGAGCAGTATGACGATCACCGCCCACAACTCTTTGTGTTCTACTTGTGCATATCATCTACACATAGACCTGGCTCGGATGCCACCGTTGGGGAACGTAGCATGCAATTTCAAAAAAATTCCTACGATCACGCAAGAACTATCTTGGAGATGCATAGCAACGAGAGGGGAAGAGTGTGTCCACGTACCCTCGTAGACCGAAAGCGGAAGTGTTAGTTTAACGCGGTTGATGTAGTTGAACGTCTTCGCGATCCAACCGATCAAGTACCGAACGTACGGCACCTCCGAGTTCAGCACACGTTAAGCTCGCTGACGTCCCTCGAACTCTTGATCCAGCAAAGTGTCGAGGGAGAGTTTCGTCAGTACGATGGCGCGGTGACGGTGATGGTGATGTGATCCGCGCAGGGCTTCGCCTAAGCACTACGATGTTATGACCGCAGGAGTAAACTGTGGAGGGGGCACGACACACGGCTAAGAGAACAATTGATGTGTTATGGGGTGCCCCCTGCCCCCATATATAAAGGAGGAGAGGGAGAAGGCCGGCCATAGGAGGCGTGCCATGGGGAGGGAAACCGACTAGGACTCCTAGTCCTAGTCGGTCCCCCTTTCCTTTCTTTCGGAGGGGAAAAGAGAAGGAGAGGGAGAGGGAGAGGGAGAAGGAAAGGGGGCCGCGCCCCCTCCCCCTTGTCCAATTCGGACTCCCATGGGGGGCACCCCTTGCGCGCTCCCCTCTCTCTCCCCTATGGCCCATGTAGGCCCATTAACTTCCGGGGGGTCCGGTAACCCCTCAGTACTCCGAAAAATATCCGAACTACTCTGAAACTATTCCGGTGTCCGAATACCATCGTCCAATATATCAATCTTTACCTCTCGACCATTTCGAGACTCCTCGTCATGTCCCTTATCTCATCCGGGACTCCGAACAACATTCGGTCACCAAATCACATAACTCATATAATACAATTCGTCATCGAACGTTAAGCGTGCGGACCCTACAGGTTTGAGAACTATGTAGACATGACGGAGGCACCTCTCCGGTCAATAACCAATAGCGGAACCTGGATGCTCATATTGGCTCCCACATATTCTATGAAGATCTTTATTGTTCGAACCGTTATGACAACATACGTTATTCCCTTTGTCATCGGTATGTTACTTGCCCGAGATTCGATCGTTGGTATCTTAATACCTAGTTCAATCTTGTTACCGGCAAGTCTCTTTACTCGTTCCGTAATGCATCATCCCATAACTAACTCATTAGTTACATTGCTTGCAAGGCTTATTATGATGTGCATTACCTAGAGGGCCCAGAGATACCTCTCCGATACTCGGAGTGACAAATCCTAATCTCGATTTATGCCAACCCAACTAATACCTTTGGAGATACCTGTAGAGCATCTTTATAATCACCCAGTTACGCTGTGATGTTTTATAGCACACACGGTATTCCTCCGGTATCCGGGAGTTGCATAATCTCATAGTCAAAGGAATATGTATAAGTCATGAAGAAAGCAATAGCAATAAAAATTTACGATCATTATGCTAAGCTAACGGATGGGTCTTGTCCATCACATCATTCTCCTAATGATGTGATCACGTTCATCAAATGACAAAACATGTCTATGGTTAGGAAACTTAACCATATTTGATTAATGAGCTAGTCTAGTAGAGGCTTACTAGGCACAATGTGTTTTTTCTATGTATCCACACATGTATCAAGTTTCTGGTTAATACAATTCTAGCATGAATAATAAACATTTATCATTATATAAGGAAATATAAAATAACAACTTTATTATTGCCTTCAGGGCATATTTCCTTCACTTAATATACTAGATGCATGCTGGATGGCGGTCGATGTGTGGAGTAATAGTAGTAGATGCACGCAGGAGTCGGTCTACTAATCTTGGCCGTGATGCCTATATAATGATCATTTCCTGGATATCATTATAATTATTTGAAGTTCTATCAATTGCCCAACAGTAAAAAAATTATCCGCCGTATGCTATTTTTCTCGAGAGAAGCCACTAGTGAAATCTATGGCCCCCGGGTCTCTTCTTTATCATATTTGCCTGCGTGGTCTATTTTTGTTTGCTTTTATTTTTAGATATATTAATCAAAAAACCCAAAAATACCTTGCTGTAATTTTTTGTTATTTATTTTATCTCGCGTTCCCGCGAGATCTATTTATCCAATCTACTACAAATTTTCCTATCTTTTTTACCCGGAAGGGATTGACAACCCCTCTTAACGTGGGTTGCAAGTGTTTGTTCTTTGTGTGGAGGTACCGTTTACATAGTGTTGCGTGGTTCTCCTACTGGTTTGATAACATTGGTCTCATCACCGAGGGAAATACCTACCGTAGTTGTGCTGCATCATGCCTTCCTCTTTGGGGATATACCGACGTAGTTCAAGCCGCATCAAAAGGAGTTTCTGGCGCCGTTGCCGGGGAGACATCGTCAACATCTATCAGGTTCCTAATCACAAATCTCATCTCCTTGCAATTTACATTATTTGCCATTTGCCTCTCGTTTCCATCCCCCCACTTCACAAAAAATGCCGTTTTATTCGCCCTCTTTTTCGTTCGTCGTTTTCTCATCAGATCTGTTTTTTGTGTCCAATCTTATTTGCTAGCTTTGCTTGTGTTACCATGTGCCTTCTATTTGCTTGCATCTTAGCTTGCGAAAAATCTATGTATATGGATCCTCATCCACTTGCTAATCTTTTCAAAAGATCTAAGTATGTTGAACCAACTGCTAGTGAGTTGAGTGCACTTGATTATCTTTATGAAGTTTTGCTTGAGATTCGTGAATCTGCAAAATTGTGATGACGAAATTTATGAAGTGATTCATGATAGTTCCTTGAATGAAAAGCATGATTGCAATGATTTTACTATAAATTCTATTAATGTCAATTGTGCTAGTAATATGCCAACCCCAGCCTTGGGGATGCTAATTTTGATATGTCCACTACTTATTGCAATGATCATGATTGGGGTGATTCTTATTATGATCTTTAAAATTTATTTAAGCCTCATGATGAATATGTTTCCGATAATATTGAAAATGGGTTTGAAAGAGTGTCAACTTAGGTAATAATGATCCCACTACTGTGGAGTATGTTCAATCTTGTGATTTTTTTTTATAAAAGTGGGTTTGGAAAGGTCATGACTTTATTTGATGTTAATCCCACTATTTTGGAAGAGTGTCAACTTTGCATGCATGTGGATCATGAAGAGAAAATTTTATATGCTAGCTATATTTTTGAATTTGATTATGATCCTAAAGGAAATTATTATGAGAGAAGAAAATATGGTTGTAGAAATTTTCATGTTACTATATCACCTCTCGTTATGTTGAGATCGTTATTATTTCTTTCTTCTTGCTAGAAATTTCTTGTCTTGATCATTTGTTTGCCTACAAACTGCCTATGCATAGGAAGTATGTTGGACTTAAATGTGTTTGTCACTAGTTTTATGATTCTCTCTTTGTGCTTCAATTCTTGTCTTTCTTGTGAGCATCGTTAAAATTCCAAGCCTATCTTAATGGCTGTAAAAAGAAAGAGCTTGTTGGGAGGCAACTCAATGAATAAAATTTATTTTTGTCTTTTTCTTTCTATTCTTGAGTGTTTGCACAATTATGCTATTGTTACGATTGTGTTTTTTATGTTTTAGTTAGTGTTGGTGCCAAGCAAAGCCTTTGGGATCATATTGGGTGATAGTTGATTTGATCTTGTTGGAAAACATAAACTTTGTGCGCGAGTCACAGAATTATTAAAAATCACAGAAGCGTGATAAAATTCTGAATATTTTACACAAGATTGATATACAAATTGCCTACGGGGGAGGAGATGGCGCCATCGCCAGGACCGGCGAAGCAACAGCGGCAGAGAGGGCCGGGGCTCAGAAGCCTTCGGGACCTCAGTAGGTGAGCTGAGGGCGGGTGCCTTCGGAGCCAGCCTGACCGCAGAGATCACCTCCTCCTGAGGATGGGCGTCCGAGCCTCGGGAGGATGACCCAGCCGCGGGAGGACGCGGCCTGGCCCCATCCTTCTGCGCCGGAGGTGGCGCGACCGCGGCAAGCTGCTCGGCCTCGGTGGTTCTGGCCCCCTCCTTCTTGTTATTCTTCACCACTGCTACCTCTTGAGCATGTGTTGGTTTTCCCTTGAAGAGGAAAGGGTGATGCAGCAAAGTAACGTAAGTATTTCCCTCAGTTTTTGAAAACCAAGGTATCAATCTAGTAGTAGACAACATACAAGTCACCTAGTACCTGCACAAACAATCAAGAACCATGCAACCAACGCGATAAAGGGGTTGTCAATCCCTTCATGGTCACTCGCAAAAGTGAGATCTAATAAAGGTAGTAAAGTAAATTTTTTTGGTATTTTAGTTCTATAGATTGGAAAGTAAAGATTGCCAAATAAAAGAACGCCGACAGAAATTTAGCAAGTTGATGGGAAACTAATATGATGTAAAATAGACCCAGGGGCCATGGGTTTCACTAGTGGCTTCTCTCAAGATAGCATGTATTACGGTGGGTGAACAAATTACTGCCGAGCAATTGATAGAAAAGCGCATAGTTATGAAGATATCTAAGGCAATGATCATGAATATAGGCATCACGTCCGTGTGAAGTAGACCGAAACGATTCTGCATCTACTACTATTACACCACACATCGACCGCTATCCAGCATGCATCTAGAGTATTAAGTTCATAAGAATAGAGTAACGCATTAAGCAAGATGACATGATGTAGAGGGATAAACTCAAGCAATATGATATAAACCCCATCTTTTTATCCTCGATGGCAACAATACAATACGTGCCTTGCTGCCCCTACTGTCATTGGGAAAGGACACCGCAAGATTGAACCCAAAGCTAAGAACTTCTCCCATTGCAAGAAAGATCAATCTAGTAGTTCAAACTAAACCGATAATTCGAAGAGACTTGCAAAGATATCAAATCATGCATATAAGAATTCAGAGAAGAACGAAACAATATTCATAGATAAACTTGTTCATAAATCCACAATTCATTGGATCTCGGCAAACACACCGCAAAAGAGCATTGCATCGAATAGATCTCCAAGAACATCGAGGAGAACTTTGTATTGAGAATCAAAGAGAGAGAAGAAGCCATCTAGCTAATAACTATGGACCCAAAGGTCTGTGGTAAACTACTCACGCTTCATCGGAGAGGCAATGGTGTTGATGTAGAAGCCCTCCGTGATCGATTCCCCCTCCTGCAGATCGTCGGAAAAGGCCCCAAGATGGGATCTCACGGGTACAGAAGGTTGCGGCAGTGGAAAAGTGGTTTCATGGCTCCCTGATGTTTCTAGGGTATAAGAGTATATATAGGCGAAAGAAGTACGTCGGTGGAGCTACGAGGGGCCCATGAGGGTGGGGGCGTGCACTCCTGCCTCGTGGCTTCCTCGTGGAGTTCCAGACTTCAACTCCAAGTCTTCTAGTTTGCTTTCGGTCCAAGAAAGATCCTCGCGAAGGTTTCATTCCGTTTGGACTCCGATTGGTATTCCCTTTCTGCAAAACTCTAAAATAGGCAAAAAAACAAAAACTGACACTGGGCCTCCGGTTAATAGGTTAGTCCCAAAAATAATATAGAAGAGCATATTAAAGCCCATTAAACATCCAGAACAGATAATATAATAGCATGGAACAATAAAAAATTATAGATACATTGGAGACGTATCAAGCATCCCCAAGCTTAATTCCTGCTCGTCCTCGAGTAGGTAAATGATAAAAACAGAATTTTTGATGTGGAATGCTACCTAACATAATTATCAATGTAATTTTCTTTATTGTGGCATGAATATTCATATCCATAAGAATCAAAACATAAGTTTAATATTGACATAAAAACAATAATACTTCAAGCATACTAACAAGGCAATTATGTCTTCTCAAAATAACATGGCCAAAGAAAGCTTATCCCTACAAAATCATATAGTCTGGCTATGCTCCATCTTCATCACACAAAATACTCAAATCATGCACAACCCCGATGACAAGCCAAGCAACTGTTTCATACTTTTAATGTTCTCAAACTTTTTCAATTTTCACGCAATACATGAGCGCGAGCCATGGACATAGCACTATAGGTGGAATAGAATATGGTGGTTGTGGAGAAGACAAAAAGAGGGAGATAGTCTCACATCAACTAGGCGTATCAACGGGCTATGGAGATGCCCATCAATAGATATCGATGTGAGTGAGTAGGGATTGCCATGCAACGGATGCACTAGAGCTATAAGTGTATGAAAGCTCAAAAAGAAAACTAAGTGGGTGTGCATCCAACTTGCTTGCTCATGAAGACCTAGGGCATTTGAGGAAGCCCATCGTTGGAATATACAAGCCAAGTTCTATAATGGAAAATTCCCATTAGTGTATGAAAGTGACAACATAGGAGACTCTCTATCATGAAGATCATGGTGCTACTTTGAAGCACAAGTGTGGTAAAAGGATAGTAGCATTGCCCCTTCTCTCTTTTTCTCTCATTTTTTTGTTTGGCTTCTCTGGCCTCCCCTTTTTTTCATTGGCTTCTTTGGCCTCTCCTGTTTTTTCCTCACATGGGACAATGCTCTAATAATGAAGATCATCACACTTTTATTTACTTACAACTCAAGAATTACAACTCGATACTAGAACAAAATATGACTCTATATGAATGCCTCCGCCGGTGTACGGGGATGTGCAATGAATCAAGAGTGACATGTATGAAAGAATTATGAACGGTGGCTTTGCCACAAATACGATGTCAACTACATGATGATGCAAAGCAATATGACAATGATGGAGCGTGTCATAATAAACGGGACGGTGGAAGTTGCATGGCAATATATCTCGGAAGGGCTATGGAAATGCCATAATAGGTAGGTATGGTGGCTGTTTTGAGGAAGGTATATGGTGGGTGTATGGTACCGATGAAAGTTGTGCGGCACAAGAGAGGCTAGCAATGGTGGAAGGGTGAGAGTGCGTATAATCCATGGACTCAACATTAGTCATAAAGAACTCACATACTTATTGCAAAAATCTATTAGTCATCAAAACAAAGTACTACGTGCATGCTCCTAGGGGGATAGATTGGTAAGAAAAGATCATCGCTCGTCCCCGACCGCCACTCATAAGGAAGACAATCAAAAAAATCTCATGCTCCAACTTTGTTACATAACGGTTCACCATACGTGCATGCTACGGGACTCACAAACCTCAACAGAAGTATTTCTCAAATTCACAACTACTCACTAGCATGACTCTAATATCACCATCTTCATATCTCCAAACAATCATAAGGAATCAAACTTCTCATAGTATTCAATGCACTTTATATGAAAGTTTTTATTATACCTATCTTGGATGCCTATCATATTAGGAATAAATTCACAACCAAAAGCAAATTACCATGTTGTTCTAAAAGACTGCCAAAATAATATAAGTGAAGCATGAGAGTTCAATAATTTCTATAAAATAAAACCACCACCATGCTCTAAAAAGATATAAGTGAAGCACTGGAGAAAAATTATCTAGCTCAAAAGATATAAGTGAAGCACATAGAGTATTCTAAGAAATTCCGATTCATGCGTGTCTCTCCCAAAAGGTGTGTACAGAAGGATTATTGTGGTAAACTAAAAAGAAAATACTCAAATCATGCAAGACGCTCCAAGCAAAACACATATCATGTGGTGAATAAAAATATAGCCACAAGTAAAGTTACCGGTAGACGAAGACGAAAGAGGGGATGCCTTCCGGGGCATCCCCAAGCTTAGGCTTTTGGTTGTCCTTGAATTTTACCTTGGGTTGCCTTGGGAATCCACAAGCTTAGGCTCTTGCCACTCCTTATTCCAAAATCCATCAAATCTTTACCCCAAAACTTGAAAACTTCACAACATGAAACTTCAACAGAAAATCTCATGAGCTCCGTGAGTATAAAGAAACAAACCACAACTTTAAGTTACTGTAATGAACTCATTCTTTATTTATATTGGTGTTAAAACTACTGTATTCCAACTTCTCTATGGTTCATACCCCCCGATACTACTCATAGATTCATCAAAAAAAGCAAACAACACACGAAAAACAGAATCTGTCAAAACAGAACAGTCTGTAGCAATCTGTATCATTCGAATACTTATGTAACTCCAAAAATTCTGAAAAATTAGGACGACCAGGATAAAAAGTAAATTGATCTACTGCAGTTGGAATTGGTATATTATCGCTCTCTGGTGATTTTAAAAAATTGTTTTCGTGAGCACAAAGTTTCTGTCATTTTTAACAAGATCAAACAACTATCACCCAAGAAGATCTTAAAGGCTTTACTTGGTACAAACACTAATTAAAACATAAAAACACATCTAAATAGAATCTAGATGAATTATTTATTACTAAACAGGAGCAAAAAGCAAAGAACAAAAATAAAATAGGGTTGCCTCCCAACAAGCGCTATTGTTTAACGCCCCTAGCTAGGCATAAAAACAAGAATAGATCTAGGTATTGTCATCTTTGGTATGCAATCCATAAGTGCCTCTCATAATAGATTCATAAGGAAATTTAATTTTCTTCCTAGGAAAGTGTTCCATACCTTTCCTTAAGGGAGATTGGAATCTAATATTTCCTTATTTCATGTCAATAATTGCACCGATCGTTCTATGGAAAGGTCTACCAAGAATAATAGGGCATGTAGGATTGCAATCTATATCAAGAACAATGAAATTTACGGGCACATAATTCTTATTTTCAACAATAAGAACATCATTAATCCTTCCCATAGGTTTCTTAATCATGGAATCCGCAAGATGCAAATTTAAAGAACAATCATCAAATTCATAGAAACCTAACACATCACACAAGGTTTTTGGAATCGTGGAAACACTAGCACCCAAATCATACAAAGCATAGCATTCATAATATTTAATCTTAATTTTAATAGTAGGTTCCCACTCATCATAAAGTTTTCTAAGGATAGAAGCTTCTATTTCAAGCTTTTCTTCATAGAATTGCATTAAAGCATCAACGATATGTTTAGTAAAAGTTTTATTTTGATTATAAGCATGAGGAGAATTTAACATGGATTGCAACAAGGAAATACAATCTATCAAAGAGAAATTATCATAATTAAATTCCTTGAAATCCAAAATAGTGAGTTCATTGCTATGTAAAGTTTTGACCTCTTCAATCCCACTTTTATAAATTTTTGCATCAAGATCTAAAAACTCCGAATCATTGGGACGCCTTTTAACTAAAGTTGACTTATCTCCAGTCCCATCTTTATCAAGATTCATATTGGAAAACAAAGGTTTAATAGGAGTCACATCAATCACTTTTAGATCTTCATCATTATTATCATGAAAACTAGAAGAACACGCTTTCACAAAGCAATCTTTTTTAACACGCATCCTAGCGGTTCTTTCTTTGCACTCATCAATGGAAATTCTCATGGCCTTGAGAGACTCATTGATGTCATGGTTAGGTGGAATAGATCTAAGTTTCAAAGAATCAACATCAAGTGAAATTCTATCCACGTTCCTAGCCAACTCATCAATCTTAAGCAATTTTTCTTCAACCAAAGCATTGAAATTCTTTTGCGAACTCATAAATTCTTTAACACTAGTCTCAAAATCAGAGGGCATCTTATCAAAATTTCCATTATAATTGTTGTAGGAATTACCATAATTATTAGAGGAATTACTAGGAAACGGCCTAGAATTAAAGTTTCCTCTATACGCGTTGTTACCAAAATTGTTCCTACCAACAAAATTCACATCCATAAATTCATTATTATTCTCAATCAAAGTGGACAAACGCATATCATTAGGATCACAAGAAACACTTTTATTAGCAAACAATTTCATAAGTTCATCCATCTTTCCACTCAAAACATTAAACGCTTCAATCGCATGAACTTTTTTACTAGTGGATCTTTCGGTGTGCCATTGAGAATAATTAACCATAATATTGTATAGGAGTTTAGTAGCTTCTCCTAAAGTGGTTTCCATAAAAGTGCCTCCCGCGGCCGAATCTAAAAGATTTCTAGAAGCAAAATTCAATCCGGCATAATTTTTTTATAATCATCCACAAATTCAAACCATGTGCAGGGCAATTACGTATCATTAATTTCATCCTTTCCCAAGCTTGTGCAACATGCTCATGATCAAGTTGCTTAAAATTCATAATATCATTCCTAAGAGAGATGATCTTAGCGGGAGGAAAATACTTAGAGATAAAGGCATCTTTGGACTTATTCCACGAATCAATACTATTTTTAGGCAAAGAAGAGAACCAAGTATTAGCACGATCTCTAAGCGAAAACGGAAATAACTTTAATTTAACAATATCATTATCCAAATCTTTCTTCTTTTGCATATCACACAAATCAACAAAGTTGTTTAGATGGGTAGCGGCATCTTCACTAGGAAGGACAGAAAATTGATCTTTCATAATAAGATTCAACAAAGCGGTATTAATTTCACAAGATTCAGCATCGGTAGTAGGAGCAATCGGAGTGCTAATAAAATCATTGTTGTTGGTATTGGAAAAGTCACATAATTTAGTATTATCTTGAGCCATCGTGACAAACAATCAATCCAACACACAAGCACACAAGAAGCAAGCGAAAAGAGACGAACGGAAGAGGGGCCAAGAAAGGGCAAAGGTATTCGAAAATCGTTTTAGAAGTGGGGGAGAGGAAAACGGGAGGCGAATGGAAAATAGTGTAATGCGAGGGAGAAGAGTTTATGATGGGTACTTGGTATGTCTTGACTTGGTGTAGATCTCCCCGGCAACGGCGCCAGAAATCCTTCTTGCTACCTCTTGAGCATGCGTTGGTTTTCCCTTGAAGAGGAAAGGGTGACGCAGCAAAGTAGCATAAGTATTTCCCTTAGTTTTGGGAACCAATGTATCAATCCAGTAGGAGACAACGCACAAGTCACCTAGTACCTGCACAAACAATCAAGAACCTTGCAACCAACGCGATAAAGGGGTTGTCAATCCCATCACGGTCACTCGCAAAAGTGAGATCTAATAAAGATAGTAAAGTAAATATTTTTGTTATTTTTGTTGTATAGATAGGAAAGTAAAGATTGCAAAATAAAAGAACGGTGACAGAAATTTAGCAAGTTGATGGGAAACTAATATGATGTAAAATAGACCTGGGGGCCATAGGTTTCACTAGTGGCTTCTCTCTAGATAGCATGTATTATGGTGGGTGAACAAATTACTGTCGCGCAATTGATAGAAAAGTGCATAGTTATGAAGATATCTAAGGCAATGATCATGAATATAGGCATCACGTTCGTGTCAAGTAGACCGAAACGATTCTGCATCTACTACTATTACTCCACACATCGACCGCTATCTAGCATGCGTCTAGAGTATTAAGTTCATAAGAACAGAGTAACACATTAAGCAAGATGACATGATGTAAAGGGATAAACTCAAGCAATAAGAATATAAACCCCATCTTTTTATCCTCGATGGCAACAATACAATCGTGCCTTGCTGCCCCTACTGTCACCGGGAAAGGACACTGCAAGATTGAACCCAAAGCTAAGCACTTCTCCCATTGCAAGAAAGATCAATCTAGTTGGCCAAACTAAACTGATAATTCGAAGAGACTTGCAAAGATATCAAATCATGCATATAAGAATTCAGAGAAGAACCAAATAATATTCATAGATAAACTTGTTCATAAATCCACAATTCATCGGATCTCGGCAAACACACCGCAAAAGAGTATTACATCGAATAGATCTCCTAGAACATCGAGGAGAACTTTGTATTGAGAATCAAAGAGAGAGAAGAAGCCATCTAGCTAATAACTATGGACCCGAAGGTCTGTGGTAAACTACTCACGCTTCATCGGAGAGGCAATGGTGTTGATGTAGAAGCCCTCCGTGATCGATTCCCCCTCCGGCAGATCGCCGGAAAAGGCCCCAAGATGGGATCTCACGGGTACAGAAGGTTGCGGCGGTAGAAAAGTGGTTTCGTGGCTCCCTGATGTTTCGAGGGTATAAGAGTATATATATAGGAGAAAGAAGTACGTCGGTGGAGCTACGAGGGGCCCATGAGGGTGGGGGGCGTGCCCTCCTGCCTCGTGGCTTCCTCATGGAGTTCTATACTTCAACTCCAAGTCTTCTGGTGTGCTTTCGGTCCAAGAAAGATCCTCGCGAAGGTTTCATTCCGTTTGGACTCCATTTGGTATTCCTTTTCCGTATAACTCTAAAATAGGCAAAAAAACAGAAACTGGCACTGGGCCTCCGGTTAATAGGTTAGTCCCAAAAATAATATAAAAGAGCATATTAAAGCCCATTAAACATCCAAAACAGATAATATAATAGCATGGAACAATCAAAAATTATAGATACGTTGGAGACGTATCACCTACCTATATGCGGTATTCTTTTGCCGTTCTAAGCAAATTTGTATGTGCTATCTCTAATCATCAAAATAATTTTCCTTTTTGTGTGCTCGTACTGCTCATGAAACGGTAGGGGGTGGCTGATATTTTTCCATGCTAGATGTATTATTCTCAAGATGAGTGTTTATTCACTTGTCATTGCATGAGAGTATGGCAAAGGTATTAGGGATGCCCTGTAGCAAAATAAAAAATGAATCTACTTTATGTTGTCAAATAATAAATTCCTTGGAAAGTGTTGGTATGGATGGCACCCGTGGGTTCGGTTAGCCGTGGAATGTGAAAGTATGGTGGAAAAATGATTGAACTTTATTTTCTGTTTTGGAACCGCCTATGATATGTCTAGCATGGAAAGTATTGGGAACTACTCGATTGTTTTCGTTGACAGGAAAGGCATGCCACCCAATTTTTTTATGTCTATCTTTTTCGCTTTGAGCTCCGGCACCTCTACAAATCCCTACTTCCCTCTGCGAAGGGCCTTTCTATTTACTTTACGCAATTTTTATTTTTATTTGAGTTTCCATCTTGTCTTATAAAGCACCAACTAAGGGGCACTATGATCGTACTTGAGCATTGGGTGTAGCTAATATGCGAGTGTGTTTCATGAATGGATCAATGATTGAGCATAATGGGCTAGGGATAACATTCTTTAGTGTTGATATTTTGAAAGACATGGTTGCTTGTTGATATGCTTGAGTATTGAAGTCTTCATGTCAAAACTAGACTATTGCTTTGAATCATATAAAAGTCTAAATGTCCATGCTACAAAAGAAAAGAATATGTGATGAACATGATAGGCAGCATTCCACATCAAAAATTCTGTTTTTATCATTTACCTATTCGAGGACGAGCAGGAATTAAGCTTGGGGATGCTGATACGTCTCCAACGTATCTATAATTTTTGATTGTTCCCTGATGTTATATTATCATTCTTGGATGTTCTACAATCATTTTATAGCAACTTTATATCTTTTTTTGGGACTAACCTATTGACGTAGTGCCCAGTGCCAATTGCTGTTTTTTTGCTTGTTTTTTACTTCGCAGAAAATCAATACCAAACAGAGTCCAAAGGCAGCAAAACTTTTTGGAGAATTTTTCTGGACGAGAAGACATAGGATGGGCCAAAGAAGTACCAGAGGGGTGCCCCGAAGGGGGCACAACCCACCTGGGTGCACCTGGGGGGCCCGGCACGCCCTGGTGGGTTGTGCCCACCTCGGTGGCCTCCCGCACTGCCTCTTTGCTCTATAAATACCCCAATATTCCAAAAACCCTAGGGGAGTCGACGAAACACAATTCCAGTGGCCGCAAGTTCCAGAAACCACAAATCCAATCTAGACACCATCACAGAGGGGTTCATCATCCTCATTGGTGCCTCTCCGATGATGCGCGAGTAGTTCATTGTAGACCTACGGGTTCGTAGTTAGTAGCTAGATGGCTTCCTCTCTCTCTTTTGATTCTCAATACAATGGTCTCTTGGAGATCTATTTGATGTAACTCTTTTTTGCGGTGTGTTTGTTGGGATCCAATGAACTTTGAGTTTATGATCAGATCTATTTTATCCATGAAAGTTCTTTGAGTTTTGATCTCTTATATGCATGATTACTTATAGCCTCGTATTTCTTCTTCGAATCTTTGGTTTAGTTAGGCCGACTAGATCGATTTTCATTGCCATGGGAAGAGGTGCTTTGTGATGGGCTCGATCTTATGGTGCTCAATCCCGGTGATAGAAGGGGAAATGAAAAGTGTGTACCATTGTTTTTAATGATAACAAGATGGGCTCTATTACTACATGAATAGATCTTGTCTACATCATGTCATCGTTCTTATTGCATTACTCCATTTCTTCATGAACTTAATACACTAGATGCATGCTGGATAGCGGCCGATGTGTGGAGTAATAGTAGTAGATGCAGGCAGGAATCGGTCTACTAATCTTGGACGTGATGCCTATATAATGATCATTGCCTGGATATCGTCATCATTGTTTGAAGTTCTATCAATTTCCCAATAGTAATTTGTTTACCCGTCGTATGCTATTTTTCTCGAGAGAAGCCACTAGTGAAATCTACGGCTCCCGGGTCTCTTCTTTATCATATTTGCCTTTGAGATCTATTTTTATTTGCCTTTATTTTTAGATCTATTAATCCAAAAACCCAAAAATACCTTGCTGCAAATTTTTGTTATTTATTTTATCTTGCGTTCCCGCGAGATCTATTTATCCAATCTACCACAAATTTACCTATCTTTTTACCCGGGAGAGATTGACAACCCCTCTTACACGTCGGGTTGCAAGTATTTGTTCTTTGTGTGCAGGTACCGTTTACATAGTGTTGCGTGGTTCTCCTACTGGTTCGATAACCTTGGTCTCATCACCGAGGGAAATACCTACCGTAGCTGTGCTGCATCATCCCTTCCTCTTTGGGGAAATACCGACGTAGTTCAAGCCGCATCAAGCACCTTTATAGTCACCTAGTTACATTGTGACGTTTGATACACACAAGATACTCTTCTGGTGTCAGTGAGTTGCATGATCTCATGGTCGTAGGAACAGATACTTGACATGAAGAAAATGGTAGCAATAAACTTGACACGATCAAATGCTACGCTTATAGTTTGGGTCTTGTCCATCACATCATTCTCTTAATGACGTGATCCCGTTATGAAAATGACAACTCATGTCTATGGCTAGGAAAGCATAGCCATCTTTGATCAACGAGCTAGTCCGGTAGAGGCTCACTAGGGACATGTTGTCTATGTATCCGCACATGTATTTGAGTTTCCAGTCAATACAATTATAGCATGGATAATAAACGATCATACTAAACAAGGAAATATAATAATAACCACTTTATTATTGCCTCTAGGGCATATTTCCATCAGTCTCCCACTTGCACTAGAGTCAATAATCCAGTATTACATGGTAATGAACCTAACACCAATAGAGTCCTTGTGTCGATCATATTTTTCCCATGGAAGAGGTTTAGTCAAAGAATCTGCAACATTCAGATCTGTATGTACTATGCAAATGTTTATGTCCTCCTCCTTGATCACATCGCAGATGGAATTGAAGCATCGCTTTATGTGTCTGGTCCTTTTGTGAAACATTGGTTCCTTGGCCAGAGCAATGGCACCAGTGTTGTCACAGAACAGAGTCATTGGGTCCAGTGCACTGGGCACAACTCCAAGATCTTTCATGAACTACTTCATCCAGACACCTTCCTTCACTGCCTCCGAGGTAGCTATGTACTCCGCTTCGCATGTAGAATCAACTACCACACTTTGCTTGGAACTGCACCAGCTTACCGCTCCCCCATTTAGAATATATATGTATCCGGTTTGAGACTTAGAGTCATCTGGATCTGTGTCAAAGCTTGCATCGATGTAATCCTTTACGACGAGCTCTTGATCACCTCCATAAACGAGAAACATTTCCTTAGTCCTTTTTAGGTACTTAAGGATATTCTTGACCGCCGTCCAGTGTTCCACTCCTGGATCACTTTGAAATCTTCTAGCCATACTTATGGCAAGGCTTGCATCTGGTCTTGTGCATAGCATCGCATACATGATAGAGCCTATGGCAGAAGCATAGGGGATCACACTCATCTTTTCTCTGTCCTCTTTAGTCGCCGGACATTGAGTCTTACTCAACTTCACACCTTGGAAGACAAGCAAGAACCCCTTCTTGGACTGATCCATTTTGAACTTCTTCAAAACCTTATCAAGGTATGTGCTTTGTGAGAGTCCTATCAAGTGTCCTGATACGTCTCCAACGTATCTACTTTACCTAATGCCTTTCCTCTTGTTTTGGACTCTAATTTGCATGATTTGAATGAAACTAACCCAGACTCACCCTGTTTTCAGCAGAACTACCATGGTGTTGTTTTTTTGTGCAGAAATAAAAGTTCTCGGAATGGAACAAAACTTTGCGAGGATTTTTTGTACAATAAAAGAGAATTTCTGGAGCCAAGAACCACCAGAGGGGGCACCTGGGTGGGCACAACCCACCAGGGCGCGCCTCCCCCTCCAGGCACGCTCAAGTGGGTTGTCCCACCTGGTGGCCCCGCAGACCCTGAAATCGACGCTATAAAATGACATTTTCCAGAAAAAAATCTGGGAGAAAGAATTATCGCGTTCCACGAGACGGAGCCCCCGTCACCTCCTGTTCTTCATCGGGAGGCCAGATCTAGAGTCCGTTTGGGGCTCCGGTGAGTGGGATCTTCGATCTTTGTCATCACCAACCCTTCTCCATCGCAAATTCCATGATGCTCCCCACCGGGAGTGAGTAATTCCTTCGTAGGCTCGCTGGTCGGTGAGGAGTTGGATGAGATTCATCATGTAATCTAGTTAGTTTTGTTAGGGCTTGATCCCTAGTATCCACTATGTTCTGAGATTGATGTTGCTATGGCTTTGCCATGCTTAATGCTTGTCAATTTGGGCCCGGGTGCCATGATTTCAGATCTGAACTATTTATGTTATCACCATTATATCTATGTTCTAGATCCGATCTTGCAAGTTATAGTCACCTACTACATATTATGATCCGGCAACCCCGGAGTGACAGTAGTCGGGACCACTGCCGGTGATGACCGTAGTTTGAGGAGTTCATGTATTCACCGTGTGTCAATGCTTTGTTCCGGTTCTCTATTAAAAGGAGGCCCTAATATCCCTTAGTTTCCAATAGGACCCCGCTACCACGGGAGGGTAGGACAAAAGATGTCATGCAAGTTCTTTCCATAAGCACGTATGACTATTTACGGAATACATGCCTACATTATATTTATGAACTGGAGCTAGTGCCGTATCGCCCTAGGTTATGACTATCACATGATGAATATCATCCAAAAAATCACCGATCCAATGCCTACGAATTTATCTTATATTGTTTCTGCTAAGTTACCACTGCTATCGTTACAGTTGAACTTGCTACAAAATTACTGCTGTCACTATTACCATTACTATTGCTATTGCTACTACTATCAAACTATCATACTACTTTGCTACTGATCACCTTGCTGCAGATAATTAATCTCTAGGTGTGGTTGAATTGACAACTTAGTTGCTAATACTTGCAAATATTCTTGGGCCCCCCTTGTGTTGAATCTATAAATTTGGGTTGAATACTCTACCCTCGAAAACTGTTGCGATCCCCTATACTTGTGGGTTATCAAGACCTTTTTCTAGCGCCGTTGACAGGGAGCATAGCTATATTTGTTGAGTCACTTGGGATTATTATCTATTTATCACTATTAAGAATCTAAAGGATGCTAAGACTAAGATTTTTCCTCTAAGAGGAGGGGAGGTAAGGAACTGCCATCCAACTTCGCTTTAGATTCACCTTCTGTTATAAGTAAACTTGCAACACCTCCACATGCTATTAATCCTGACATGTCGCAAGTTATTGATGATGCTACTTCTGCTATGAATGATGCTTATGATGATGCTAGTACCTTGCTTGATGATGATGTGCCACTAGGTGAATTTCTTGATGAACAAATTGCTAGAGTAACACAGCATGATATTGTTGAAACTGGTGATGAGCTTGAGACTGAAAATCTTGAAACACCTACTAGAACAAGCCCTCCTAGATATGAATTGCCAAAGGTACTGGAAGTTTATGTTATGGGTGAGGAGGCAACTAGAGATATTCTTTCCTGTAAGCATAGAGATGATCTAGAGAAATTACTATGCAAGTATAAAGAAAAATCTCTTAATGCTAGAATGAAATGTGATCCTAAGTTTGCTACTTCACCTATCTCTATTGATGATAAGGATTATGAATTCTCTATCGACCCATAGTTAATTACTTTGGTTGAATCTGATCCTTTCCGTGGTTATGAAACTGAAACTGTTGTGGCACATCTTACTAAGTTGAATGGCATAGCCACCCTTTTTGCTCATGATGAGAAAACTTGCTATTACTATATTCTCAAATTATTTATGTTCTCATTAAGGGTGATGCTAAAGCTTGGTACAATACTCTTGCTCCTGGTTGTGTGCGTAGTCCCCAGGATATGATCTATTATTTCTCTGAAAAATATTTTCCTGCTCATAAGAAACAAGCCGCCTTGCAGGAAATATTTAACTTTGCGCAAATTGAAGAAGAGAGTCTCCCACAAGCTTGGGAGAGGCTTCTCCAACTGCTTAATGCTTTGCCTAATCATCCTCTTAAGAAAAATGAAATACTTGATATCTTCTATAATGGACTAACCGATGCTTCTAGGGACTTCCTAGATAGTTGTGCTGGTTGTGTTTTCAGGGAACGGACTATTGAGCAAGCTGAAGAATTATTGAATAACATAATGAAAATTTATGATGATTGGACTATTTCTGAGCCACCGTCTAAACCCACTCCAAAGAAGAGGGGTATTTTATATCTCAGTCCTGAAGATATGCAAGAGGCAAAGAAATCCATGAAGGAAAAAGTATTAAAGATGAGGATGTTAAAGTTTTACCTCCTATTGAAGAAATACACGGGCTTGATACACCATCACTTCCTAAGGTGGTAGAGGTAAGTTCTCTAATGAAATTCAATGATAATGATAATCCTCACAATATGCACCCTAGCCATTGCCTTTATGAGTTTGAAAATTATATTAGAAAACAAGATCACTTCAATGCAAATGTTATGAAACAATTGAAATACAATTCTGATATGATTGCTCGCTTGAGTGAGTTGTTATTTAGAATCTCAAATGATGTTAGAGCTGTGGGGAAGCATGCTTCTATGGTTCAAACTCAGTTAGAACAAGTTACTAAATCTCAAAGAGAGTTGCTTGATGAAATGAATAATAATATCAATGATCATGTTGTTAGAGTAATGACTAGAGGAGGTAGGATGACTCAGGAACCACTTTATCCTGAGGGACACCCAAAAAGAATTGAACAAGACTCTCAAAGAGTCACCACTGATGCATGTAGTACTTCTAAAAAGAAAAAGAAGAAGAAAAATGATAGGACTTTCCATGCCTCTCGTGAACCTGAAGTAGAAAAACCTCCTGATAATAATAATGAAGTCTCTATCTCTGATGCTGAAACTCAATCTGGTAGTGAACACTCACCTTCTGATAATGAAAAGATAATGATGAGGTTCATGAAGACACTGAACAAATAATAAAGAACCAGACAATGATGTTGAGATAGAACCAGCAGTTGATCTTGATAACCCACAACCCAAGAATAAAAGATATGATAAAAGAGACATTGTTGCTAGAAAACATGGTAAAGAAAGAGAACTGTGGGTTCAGAAACCTATGCCCTTTCCGCCTAAGTCAACTAAAAAGAAAGATGATGAAGAATTTGAACGCTTTGCTAAAATGCCGAGGCCAGTCTTTTTGTGTACTCGCTTGACTGATATCCTTAAAATGCCTCCTTATGCAAAGTACATGATAGACATCATCACCAATAAGAGGAAAACACCGGAAGCTGAAATCTCCACTATGCTTGCTAATTATACTTTTAAGGATGGAGTACCTAAAAAAACTGGGAGATCCGGGAATACCAACTATACCTTGCTCCGTCAAAAGAAATTATGTGAAAACTGCTTTGTGTGATTTGGGAGCTGGTGTTAGTGTTATGCCTTTCTCTTTGTATAAAAGACTTGTTTTGAATAAAAACTCATACCTACTGAAATATCTTTGCAAATGGCTGACAAATCAGCTACCATACCTATCGGTATTTGTGAGGATGTGCCCGTTGTTGTTGCTAATGTTACTATTTTGACTGACTTTGTTATACTTGCGATGCCCGAGGACGACAACATGTCGATTATTCTTGGTAGACCCTTCTTGAATACTGTAGGGGCTGTTATTGATTGCAATAAAAGCAAGGTTACTTTTCATATCAATGGTAATGAGCATACGGTGCACTTTCCAAAGAAACAATTCCAAGTGAATGGTATTAATATTATTGAAAAATCTCCGACAATCACTATTGGAAGCTTTCAACTACCTTTACCTACTATCAATAAGAAATATGAAATGCTTATTGTTGGGGACATTCATATCACCGCTGAGGTAACTTAGTGATTTATGAAAGTTCTTCGGTTTCATGCTAATCAAAAGTGGTTGTTAATAAGACTTGATCAACCTTATTAATGGATCATTTTTTAGAGGTATGAAGTTGATTAATTTAGTGAGCACTACATTCTGTCCCTACCTTTTGTTTTCTGTTTTTATTAGTTAAATAAAATAAAATGACATGTTTTGTCCGTTTTCTGAATTTCCCATGCAATAAAAAAATGACCCAAAAATAAGAGTTCTCAGAATGCTCTTAAATTTTAATACGATTTTTTCTGAATATTTCAGAATTTTTGGTGCAAATAACATCAGAGGGAGGTGTACCACGTGGGCACAACCCACCTGGGCGAGCCAGGAACCCCAAGCACGCCCTGGTGGGTTGTGGTCCCCATGTGGGCCCCGCACTTATCTGTTCATCCCACATCATCACACGTGGCACGACCCAACAGAGGCCCATATAGGTTAAAAAGGCTGGCCCAGTCAAAGGCCCGTAGTACTTACACAGGTACTAGTGGGTCAGCCCTATAACAACTTGTTTAACAAAGGCCCATTTACGGCCCGAAGCCAGATCTGGCCCATTAATTGTTCGCCGAATATTTGGACCCAATTACACCAAGTGACCTTCGGCATGTTAGAGGCCCGATGTAGACAAGGGCCCATTTCAGCCCGGTGTGTCTTTCGGCCTGGCAATGACCTGTGCTGCCCATGGGCCATATATGGTCCGACGCGACATCCGGCCCACTAACGGCCCGTGATAAAGGTGGCAACAGTTCAGCCCAACGTGACTTTGGGCCTGTTAAAGGCATGTCGTATAATTCGGCCCGTTGATGCCTGTACTAAGCTTTCGGCTTGTTAAAGGCCCATGATATCAGTGGGCCAACTAAGGCCCGAGATATGTTTCGGCCTAGTAATGGCCCGTCATATAACTGGGCCGAAAATGGCCTGGTCTACATTTCAGCCTAGTGAAAATTGAGGCCCAACATGCATTTCGGCCTACTAAAGGCCCATGGTTTCTTCTGGGCCGTAACAGGCCAGTAGAATATTCAGCCTGTTAATGGCCCAACGCTGCATGGGCCAAACTAAGCACTGGGTCCACAAAAGCCCAACTAAAATTTGGGCCGAATATAGGCCGGAGTAAGTTGTGGGCCTGGTGCAAAGTGTGAAGGCCCCAATGGCCATTCGGGCCCAAGAAAGATGCAGGCTGGTCCAATTGTGGCCTGCTAAAAACCAGGCCCATTAGAGGCGAATGTTTCGGCCCAGTCGACTACATCAGATTTTTTTTTCAGATAGCGAATGATGGTAGTAACAAGTAGGAATTAAGAACAAACCTACTCTATACAATAAGGAAATTACAGCATAGTAACTTAGAATAAACCTACACTATGCAATAAAGGATTTATGGTATATTACATCCACTGGGCATCGAAGTTCGCCACCAGTGATCATAAAGGGCAACGAAGAAGCAGATTAAAAAAACTGGGCACCATTGCAGCGTAACAAAATAATTCTAAACCGAGACCACTTCCAAGACAGTTCAAGAAAGGTTAGGCTTGCGCGGGAACTGCTGCGCAAGCTACTAAGCAAGGCTATGAGACCGGCCTAGCATGTCGGTCATAGCTTCCAGGTGTAGTTGTTTAGCAATGAGGTTCTCATTGGTGTTCTCCGCAATTTTTCTTAGAGATAGGACTTCAAGTCGAAGTTGAGTTGCAGAATGCCTTTCTGCTAGAACTTGGGACTGAAGAAGTCGAACTGATTCAGACAGCGAATTTTGTGAGCTTGTCTGACTGCTAGTCTCAAGTAACTTGAACACTGCATCAAGACAAGACTTTGGGGTTGCCTCGCTATCTTCAAGATGTTTCGCCTTCTTTGCTGCAATATATGTTGGGTTTGTCTCACAGCCTTCAGCAGACTTGTTCATGCCATCAGGCATATCACCCTGAAACAAGCAGAGAGATGACAGGTTTTGCACGTGTATAAACAAAGATGATAACTGTGCTGTCAATTCCATCCAATTTGAAATTAGAAAATAAAGAGTAAGTTCAAAATATCAATAGCATAATTTGGCATTGTTCATAATGCGGGGAGCTTCCCCACACTACTGGTTACCATGTCAACATAACAAGCATAGATGAAGGGCAAAGACAATCATTGTATCTATTTTGGTTAATGTGCATGGCATGTTGTTCATATCATCAGCCACATCAGTAAGATAAAACAAGAGATGACAAGGTGCAAACGTGGGCTGCTTCACCACACACTGGATTATAGATCCACAAAAACAAGCATACATATAGGGAGTATTGAGTAATGTGCATGGTATGAATAAGGAATTTGGTTTTACAAGTAAAACTTAGAACTTACGGTTCTTGCGAACATGCATTTTGATAGAAACAACAAACTAAACAGCAGTAAACGATAGGGAGTATGAGCAAATTAAACAACAGTTGAGGATAAAGGCTTTAGAAGGACTGACTTACATTAACAGTTAACACCAGCTTTATAACACCCTTCTCCATGTCAAGGGAAGGATAACTCAAGAATTTCAGCACAGAATCTTCTTCATAAGCATTGCCTGTACTCTACATTTTGTAGAGAGTAATTATAGATATGATAATACTGGAAGGGATAGAGGATAATGAAGATAAGATGCAGATTGATGCTACATAATCAACTACCAATCCCTGGAAGTACAAGCATTACAGGACAAAATGTACTGACAAGAGCAATGGGGTACACTTCTGCACTGGCGTTGTCTGTGTATTCAACTTTTTGGTAAGATTAAATATAGATCTGATATTTTTTAGTAAATGGTGGGCGAGGGAGATAAGATGCAGAATGCTACACAATGAACCAATCCCTCTTCCCATAATACAAGAGTGTTTTGAACACTGGTGTACTGTACAAAACGTTCTTATATTATGGGACGGAGGGAGTAGCTGTTAATGTAAGTACAGTGATAGACGACGTTCAGTCCTTACAAGAGGACTGCAGAGCTAAACCTCTTCAAAAGCATTGGGTTGATTCTAAATTTATGTAAGAGTCCATACGGATCTTATAATGTCCACCAAATGGACGATAACGAGGCTAACATGTGCAGTGATGCTACATAATCAAACAGCTATGAAAGTAAGTATGGTCATACAGGGCAAGAGGTACTCACAAGAGCAATGCAGTGTGCAGTATAGTTGCGAGATTCTGTGGTCCCTTGAGAATGAGTGTTCTTCTGCTAACAGTTTTCGTACAAGTGAGACGTTAAGGCAAATGCAGAAATGTAGTTCAAATTGTGATGTGATATCATAGACAGTACCTTACGCTGCAGACGAGACCAATGTGTAACAAGATTATTCCAGTCACTGTCTGATAAATGTAGCACCGGAGACTTTACAGAAATTTCGTTTAGAGGCTTGCCATCGAAGTGCGCTTGCCTCAGGTAGGAACGATACTTCATCAACGAGTGCTTGAAAAGCGCAACCAACCCTTGCTCGTCTTGACAATCCAGTTTGGTCCTCGCCTATTTAAAAGAATGAAATCTTGTGTCTTCTGTCAGCAGAAACATATGCAGTAATTACCATGAATAACATTAGTACATTACTTACGCGTAAGTTGCGGAGGAAGACTGGAAATTGTTCTGTGTCTGCGGTATAATCTTTCCATGAAGGAAAGATGCGCACAAAGTTCCTGACAACAATATAAGCTTCGTCTTCTAAACTGGGAAGAAATGGAACAGGGGTCCTATTTGCTGCAATTGGGGCTCTCTCTGGTTCGAAAAGGGATTTGGCAACTGGATTTGGTGTACTCTTTGCTGGAATGGGGGTTTTGCGTCGTAGAGCTGGTGCTATGTCAACTGGCATCATCATACTGTTTGCTGCAGTTGGGGTCTGCTGAGTTGGGGCATCAGAAATGACCAGTGTAGTAGGGCTAGAGTCTGCTAGAGTTGGGGTGTTTTGTGGGTCAGGTGATATTGCAACTACACCTAATGGGCTATTTGATTTATCAGGTGTCACTACCTTTTCCAAATACTTTGCTCGTGCTCCTCCGCGATCAGCAATCGCCCTCTTCCTTTTGAACGTCTGATACACAAGAACAACATTTCAATGGATAAATATGGTATGATGACAGATGGAATATGTACTGAAAATGGATAGGCAGGGCGTATTCACATACACGATGTGTAAACTAAGCTAATGGCAGTGCAACAAAGTAGAAGCAATGCAAAGCATCAGTTGCAAGATATGTGCGACCAATATAACCTTGGAAAGTTAGAGCAAGCACCTTGATGGGTGAATAAGATAGGGCATCTGCCTCTGACTCCTCCACTAGGGAGCTACATTGACTTAGGTCTCCCTCTAGCTCAGAATCACTGTTAGGATCATATTCTGAGCATGAATCTGTAGGTGGAGAGCGTTTGCATTGCATTGCATCCAGACTTGATTTCAGTCCCTTAATGCCAAGTTTGACAGCCATGGCATTGTTCTGCTTTATTCTTTTCATGCGCGCAAGCTCATAATCATTATGATGCTGTTCAGAATCTGAGATTCATGAAAACATAAAAAGTAGTCAGATTATCTATGGAATGCATTGCGGATTCAACTCGAAGAGTGTCTCCCTATAAACCCCTGCATATGCAAAGTTCACCCCCAACCGTGCTGACCAGACCACACAGAAATACAAACCTCTTATGTCTCTATAACAGGCAGACACACATTTCAAAACTGAAGTAGGAACATTAGAATCATATCAAATTCGTATTTGAACAAATAAACTAAGGAATTATGAGTGGCATAATGTTTAGCTTCAAGGGTGGAGTGCTGGTAGTGCGACGCATAGCAAGTAGGCAGATTGTATTCCATGTAAAAGATTGTAGTCTATGTAAAAGCTGGAAATGACACTTTCTTTCTATACAATGCAGTGTTCGTTTCCCACACATGATGGAAGAGATCACACAGAGAAATACTATTCACTCATGTCTACGATTCCAGTATTTTGAAACAGGGTGGTCCACCCTAAAAGAATATTGACAACAAATATGACAAGGCAAGCATAGATGTAGTGAATCAATCATTTACTTGTGAGCTTACTAGGACAAGTATGCAGAATTGTAACTGCAGTACGAGACCGTCCAAAATCTGAATCAAGAAGTTTGTCTAGCACTTATTGTTTGCACCTAATCGACGTGGATAATTGGATATCATATCGAATGAGTAAGAAAGACAAGTAAAATTGTCAACAAACCTGGCCTGCAGTAGTAATCTGGGTCAATGTCACTACGACCAACAACCAAAATGACTAGTGTCTGTTCCTAGGGCCGGAATTTTGAAACCCTGTGAACTTTACAGGTACTAAAGATTACTGAAATACATCTGAACCATTAAGTGTAGGTAGCACTGAGCACACAACAAACCTAATGAAAGTCCTGCATAATGAGTAATGAATCAATTAGAAAATGGGTGATGAGGAGTGGCTGCTGAGTGTTGAGGACGTATCTTAGGATAAATTGGGTTCTCTTAGTGGGTGTTGCATGCCTGAACCCTGAACGGACTGGGAAGGTAGGCACGGCGGCGCGCCCGGGTAGCGGTGACGCTGTTGGGCGAGCGGCTCCTGACCTCATGTTAGTCCGGCGTCTCCTCCTAGAGTCATGCCGTCCGGGGACGACAAGTTGCCGGCGAGGCAGGTGGCTGGGGGCGAGTAGAGATCGGAAGCGCGCAGCAGAACAGAGGGGAATCAGGGCCTGGGCCGACCCAAAATCCCAGGGTGGACCCCGGCCCACCGTGGGCACCCTGTAGAGATGCACACCCGAGTGTTCTTCTGGTAGCATTTTTAGCAAAAGAGGGTTTCCCCTCCGATTTCTATTAATGAAATCACCACGGAACCAACATGATCAATTAAACCCTAAGCATGATAAATTAAACCCTATTATGACTGTGCCATGGCAGATTTAAAGCTGCAAACCGGGGAAATGCTATTTAGCGTACATTGTTTTCTTCGAACTAAGAACTAATTTCTAAGAGCTAAAAAGAAAGTACAGTAACCAAGTTACGATCTATTTTCTGGTTGAGATCAAAAAGTCGAGGAGATATGAAGTACCACCTCTCTTGCGGCGCCGTGTAGGCATAGGGTGCGATGGCTGTAGGTGGTGTTGAAGCAGTTCTGCGAGCGTAGACGGGTGCATCGGGGGATAAATCCCATTGCGGTGGAAGAGAAGGTCATGTGAGCGGCCCCACCAAAGAGGAGGACGGTGCCGATGAAGCGAGAGGACGCGATGCAAGGCTCTTGGCCCGTCGCCGTGAACGAGAAATGTCCATCTCTAGCAGTGGACGACGCGGTCTTGGTAGGCGCTCCGGCATGGTGGAGGACGGTGGCGATGGATGGGGTGGAGGACGGCGGCGATGGATGGGGTGGCGGACGGAGGAGGCTGGTGTGAGGATGGTGTTCTAGAGCGGATGGTGCATGAATGGGAAAATGGAGGGAGAGGTACGAGGAACCTTGTTTTCGGGACGCGCCTGTCTGAAATATGGGAAAGTTACGAACTTAGGCCTCGTTTAAAATTTGGACGTCCCGTCGGTTGGGCATAGGACGGTAATCTCGCATCTCGCCAATATTTGCCCAGAGAGATTTCTGGCGAGGAGAGGGTGTTTTGGTGCCCATGGTTGGCACCCACGGTGTATGAACGGGGCTGACAGGTAGGGCGGTTGTGTCACGTCTGAGTGAAGTTACAAACTTGCCCCTATTGAAAATATTTGCCTACATCGATTTCGGTCGAGGCGACTTTGTTTTGCCGCCCACCGTGTATGAATGGGGAAATGGAGGGAGAAAATGAGGTCTTTCGGACGAGCTTGAATCAAATGTGTTTTGCCGCCCATGTTTGGCGCCCACCGTGTCGGAATGGGCTTAGAGGCGGTCGTGTCACGTCTAATTGAAGTTACTAACCTACCCCTATTGAGAGCACATGAAATCGGGCGATGGATTGTCTGTGTAAGGGGTAGACAATAATTTCCATCTCCCAAACACTTGGCTTCGGGCAGCCGACGTGGGAGTGGACATTTTGCAGCTTCTTTCGAATTTTGGGACAATAAGCATCCACGTTTACCCTGGCAACTAAATTTGAATCCATTTTGTATTCCTATACGAATCTTTATAAATCATTCTATGTGTTTTTATATATCTTCAAAAGCACGACAAAGATGTATTCCACTGTCATATATGAATATGATTTACAAATGCCGATACTCGAATTCAGAAGCTAGAATCCAGTTGAAGGTGAATTTGAATATTTGGAACACTTTATGTCCAACTCAAATGTCACATGCAGCATAATGTGCACTCCCATTAGATATGTACCCAAGCGATGTATCAAGATTCAAATACGAGTCAATCAACCAAGAATGTACAAAACTAACAGACATATAAACACTTATAGATATGGATCAATAATATCAACTAACATACATAAGCCTGGCCGCTGTATTTCTTTTGCTAGAAGAGCATCCTTTTTCTAGCGAAGCTAGTACAACATCTTGGCCCTTTCCGGTGCGTGCCACTTATGGTCCATCTATACTACTATTATTGCTGAATGCACATTCAGCTTGATTGGCACATTTGTAGGTCTGGTACAGCAATCAAAATGAAATGTCTCCGAGTCTTATCAATTAATACAGATGTGCTCAAAGAAAATTAGAAACCAAAAATAAACAATTATTACATGATCTCTAAAACAAATGGTTTGATCGATTACATGAACAAACAACACAAAGGTTGTTCAACGATGGAAAGAACATTTCACCTATGATTTACCAAGTGGGAATTTAATTTCCTTTTTTCCTTTAGGACCTTAACAATGCAGTCAGTCTCAGCTTGCTTCGTTTTGAAATCCAACAAATATTTAATGGTTGTCTTGAGTACTTCTTGTGATTGTGTTGTTTGCTTCCTCAACATGTCAACTTCATCTCTAAGTGCAGAAGCAGAATCTCTTTCTACCACTAGTTTAGCCTTTAGAGCATCAACAGTTGGCAATTCATGATGCACGATTGGGCCGGTGCCACTGCTGTGGGATGATACAACGTCCATGGGGACCTCACTCTTTGAACTTGGGCTAACCTGTTTTGCCATTAAAGTTCCGATTGGATTCTGGAAAGTTGAAGTTAGCAAAACATCTCAATTGGGAGTTATAACAGCAAACCAGTTAAACAAACAAGGAATTAAAGAGTTTCAGTTGGATACTGAAAAGTAGTTATTAACATCATCGTAACCGGTTGTTGCAGTAGCAAAGTAGTTAAACAAACAAGTTTTCCAAAAGGTACCTGTTCTGTCATTGGAGTTTCTCTTGGATCCTGAAAAGTTGAGTAGCCAGTAACATGATTAGAGCAACCGGTTGCAGCAGCAAAGCAGTTAAACAAACAAGTTTTGCAAAAGGAACCTGTTGTGGCATTGGAGTTTCTCTTGGATCCTGAAAAGTTGAGTAGTCAGTAACTTGATTAGAGCAACAAGTTACAGCAGCAAACCTGTTACACAAATATATTTTTTGAAAATTTACCTGCTATCCAATTGGACTTCCAATTGGATCCTAAAAACTTGAAGTTGGTAAGATGATTACAACAACAAGTTACAGCAGCAAACCAGGTAAACAACAAAGTTTCTGAAAACATACCTGTTGTGCCAACGGAGTTTCAGTTGGATCCTGCAAACTTGAATGTTAGCAATCAATAAATAAAGTTTTGCAAGAGCCATAAGAAACTAACATCAAACTGGTAAAACTAACCAATTTTGGCAACGTATTTAATTACACATGAACTAGTAAAACTAACAAGTTCTTGGCAACGTATTAAAGTAACAAGTCGGTACCATTTACTAGCAACCCAGACATCTGTAAATTTCTTTGACGTAAGCAAAATGATTCCAACACATATATAAGTTAAAAAGACGGTGTCCCTCATATAAACCTGACAGTTGTCTATCTATGAACATGCAAACATTACTAGTGCAACAAGTGATAATAGCAAACCATTTAAACAAACAGGGTATCAGAACGTAAAATACACGTGAATTCTGCTGCACCCTAGATGTACATATGATCATGTATCTACGTGCTTAAGTAGCTATTTAAGTTAACGCAAACAGGTAATTCTTAATAGTAAGTATCAAACACATAGATAGGCGCAGTCTATAATAGGATTAACAGGCTATGGCATTATGTATCAGTAGCAAACTAAATTGAGCCAAGCAACGTAGTTGAACAATTTTGCAATAAATGGCTAACTAAAATTCCGAGAAGCAGGTAACTGAACTTACGTTAGCTCTTTGTACAGGCACACTACAACTTCTTTTTTCGCTTACAAGGTTCTATGAAGGAGTCCATGGCATCAATTGCTTGGATACGCAGTCCCAATACTTATTTTTTTTCCACACTGCATTAGTAAGTCGAATGGTTAATCTGGTAAGATGGTGCGTCCTTGATATGTTATATGAGGACGTGTAGTCAGACTAGTTGTAGCCACACACATCACACTGGCTTTTACTGTATATTTCACGGGATTACATTTGACATATCGAGATCTAAGCAATCTACAATAGGATGAAAAGACTGGCATCCTTCACATCATTGGCGAACTCAATTCGTAGAAACAAGCAATTCAACCATTCTGTGGGTAAATCAAAAGCACCACTAGAATATTTTTCACTACCCCAATCATACACGCAAAAAGGGGCGATGCCACCATAGGGGCTGGTATGGGCGGCCGCCTCGGGTGGCTGGAAAGTGTGCACCTAGTTTGAGTCGTCCAGGTTGGCCCAGGCTAGTTTTGTTTGTCCCAACGCACGAGCAGGCAATGTAAAAAATGAAGAAAATGTTTCAATTTGGATGGGCCAATAACGTAAGTGCAAGGCAGGCCCTATAGCAGGCTCGCGGCCCAAATGAGCGCCTCCCATATCGATCGACGGCAGGAAAAATCCCAATTCGTTCACTCCAGCCTCCAGTCTGGTTCGCTCCTAACCTAGCCGACGCTGGACAGACCGACACAGCACTTCCTCGCGCCCTCGTTGGAGGGCGGTCGCCGGGCTTCAAGAGGATGGAAGGACAAGAAGATGAAGATCCAACCCTTGGTGTAGCCTGCGTGGGAGGCAGCGGCGGCAGCACGGGCATGCCATCGAGCTTGCGCAAACCGACAGTCGTAGCTTGCAAGAGCAGCATGCGCCACGAGTAGGTACATAACATCCCTGATTATATCTAATTCAACTGTTCAATTTCTGGCCAATAGTTAAACCTGACGGTGTTGTAAAATGGCTTGTATGTAGGGAATCTATGAGAAAATGAACCCAATTTCTGCTTATTTTATAACTCCCCCAATCAATACTGAACTGACTGAATCTGATGTATCTAATCAAGTTTCCGGTGCAAACATACAAGCTCATGTTGTTCTTGAGCCTGAAGTGTCTAGTGAACAGACTGCTAATGAAGGATTTGATGCAAACATTTTGCATGCTCTTGGTGATGAACTTATAGTGTCTAATGAGGGATCTAATGCAAGCATTTTGCAAGCTCCCATTGAAGGATTTAGTGTCTAATGATGATCTGCTATGTTGAGAGAGACATAGAGATTTGCAGGCATTGATGGGAAGCAAATCATAGTACATTTTCATGGCTTGAGGAAACATCGAGGCCATCTACCAGAAAGTCCCTGTATCATGACAACGTAGCATAAATACTTTTCTAATATGTTGTTTGAAACTATTGGTATACTTGTGCAGGATAGATATATTGATATGTAGTTTGTGCACTGGTTATAGGTGCAATTACACTTCGATATTTTCAGCCTGAGAACGAATAATTCAAGCAGGTACAGACCATGTTAGTAGTCCTTGTACACCATGTTGCATTTTGTGTTTTTTGGTGCTTACATCATTTAGTGTTTTATAATCTGAACTACTTTGGATCATTAGCTGGTTTTCAAAGAGCATGTAGCTTCACATTTCTCAAGTTATGTTTATTTCCGGAGTGCAAGTGCCTTCGTATTTTTTAAGTTAAATGTTCGCCCCTGGTAACTTGAATTCGTGGATCCGCCACTGCACACAAATCATACACACAGGCCAGTACGAATTAAATGAAATATAGGGACTTACGCTAGCTTGTTGTACAGGCTCACTGCAGCGCTGCTTGCACTTGGGATGTTCCATGTACAAGTCCATGTTACCACTTGCTTGGATGTGCAGGCCTTGTGCTCCTTGCATCCCCCTCTGCATTTTTGACACGGCGAATGGTTGATCAAATAAGAGGAATCGACCTTGCTGTTGTACCGGAGGACAGATACTAACGAGGTTATACGGGTGTGCAGGATGTGTATCAGATCCATAGCGCCGCCATGCTTTGCTAAAAAATGGTTTTGCTTGTTTCAGATGATATCTCCAGAAGAAATAAGAGGAAAAGTCAGAGTTGCATAGGCGTGTACGCTAAGAGAGCAGTGAAAGGATATCCAAACATCATCGGAACAATGCATAAGGGAGTGATGTGTGGATACCTAGTTCGGGCCGGCGTTTGGGCATGCTCACCTAGCTAGAGTGACTTCAGAGCCATTGAGGGTGATGCGCTGGCATTTGCTGGCCGCGCACAGATGCATATCTTGAGTGGAAGTGGAGCGCTACGATGCGGTGGACGAGACCGTTGGTGAAGCCCCAATGGCCTCGGGGGGCGGAGGTGCGACGATGTGTTCGGTGAAGTAGCCCCGGTGAGGTGGGAGACGGCGTCGGTGAAGCGCACCTGATGCGGTGGAAGTCGGTGTCTGTGAGGCATGTCGGTTGCGGTGGCCGACGTTGTCTGTGGACCACCCGGCGCGGTGGACGAGGGCGTAGATGAGGTAGCTCCGGTGCGGTGGTGAAGCGCGACCGTCGTCTTCGTCGTCGTCGTCCGGCATATTGGGGCTGCCAGATATTTCAATCCGAAACGTGGAAGCGCGAACTTATTTTGTCGTCGGGAGGGGGGTGGGTGGCTGGGTGCTAAGCATCCGTACGACACACGCAACCACCACAACACGACCCTGGTCTGCCTGGTGCGCCTACATCTGAGAATGCAAACGAATCATATTTCATTTGCAAACGAATTTGTATGTATTACCATGCCCGTGTTTTCCTTGCAAATAATTAGTCATTTGAAACGAGATACTATAAATTAATTAATCAGGAGTTATTTGAAAAAAAATCAAAACGGTATCCACGCTAACGTGGATTAGAGTGTGTGTCACACAATTAGTTATTTGAATTAGAGTGTGTGTCACATCGCGATCTCCAATTCTAACGTGGATTTTGCATTTCACGGTATCCATGCTACTTTTTTTCATATGTATATGTTGAACACCATGGTAGTGAGAAAACTTTGGATGGATTCAAACAAATGACCTAATATCTATTCTTATAAAAAACCGAGTTGGTGATGATGGTGTGCCTGCCATCCTGCAATATAGACCGTCCGATCTATATCTGACGAATAGAAAGCAAACTATGACAATTTTGCAAAAAGATAACCGCACCCCTCTCCACATTTGCAGATAAGGACTTCCCTCGTTCATCTTCGTCTCCCACGAGATAAACAGCTCGTACAAATTCATCTTGATGTTCCATGCAACGCATTGGCATCTTGCTAGTAAATAGCACAACGATCGAGTCAATGTCAACTTTTCCAAACCTAGTATGGCACGAATCCGAAATAATTACCCATATGCATGGTCCTCAGTTCAAATCTTACAATGTACACCAAATTGAAATGTCGAGATTAAGTCTCATACTATCTACATTCAAATGTTGTTTTTAGCCCCCCCCCCTCGGCACACACGCTACATACTTCATGTATCGGTCAATCTTCCTCTCCTAACCATATTAGGAAGCTATCGGTTTCCGACACACGTTCATTCTTTCTCTCCATGTTTCGATCTCTAACTCTCTCAACTACACAACCCCCTTTTTACACTCTGTTACCAAATGTATTTACCTCACACACCCGCCATTGCACCCCATGCCGAGCTCTCTCTCTCTCTCCCTCCCACCCTCTCTGATACCAACTTGTAATGCCCACGATGAGGCTATATCTCCCACGTGTCGAGGCACGCTTGGAGGCATAGCCGCATGGTGGTTTTGTCGCAAGAAGGGTCATCTTCACACAATCCCATGTAATGAACAAGAATGGGATAAAGAGTTGGCTTATAATCGCCACTTCACACAATACATAAATTAAACATACATCATTCAGAGTACAATCAAGGTCCGAGTACGGAACCAAAATAAAAGAAGACAACCCCAAATGCTAGATCCCCGGTCGTCCCAACTGGGCTCCACTACTGATCATCAGGAAACGAAACATAGTAACGACCAAGGTCCTCGTCGAACTCCCACTTGAGCTTGGTTGCGTCACCTGCACTGGTATCCTCGGCACCTGCAACTGTTTTGGTAGAATCTGTGAGTCACGAGGACTCAGCAATCTCACAATGAACATTTTGATATATCATATGCATGAAACAGAGCTACAGTCATGGAGATATGAGGCAACGAACAGGGGCATAAAATGTTGCAAAAAAGGACTCAGAGGAAAATCGAGGTCAACCTCACAGAACAGATCTAGGGTTCTTCGTGGGGGCGCAAACCGAGGCGGCCAGAGTTCGCCAGAGAACACGCCGGAGAGGGAGAGGACGGCGGCCGGAGGTCGGGGACGGTGAGGGGCCGCAGATCCGGCGAGCTCCCGGCCGGATCCGGTGGAGAGGAGGACGCAGGCGGCGGCGCACGTGCGGCAGGGCGGCGGCGCAGCTCAACGGCGGTGGCGGAGTGCTCGGGCGGCGGAGGGAGGAGGTTAGGGTTTCGGGACCCGGGATTTCGGAGGAGTGCACATATTTATAGCTAGGAGGAGGTAGGAGAGTCCAAATGAGGTGCGGTTTTCGCCCACACGATCGTGATCCAACGACGGAGAGCATGGAGGGAGTTTAGATGGGTTATTGGGCTGTTTGGAGGGGTGTTGGGCTGCAACACCAAAGAAGCTTTTGCGGTTACCCGGTTAACCGTTGGAGTATCACACGGACTCCAAATGGAACGAAATTTGACTAGCGGTCTACCGGTGGTGTACCAAGGCCACTTGGCAAATCTCGGTCCATTCCGAGAACGTTTAACTCCCGCTCATGAAAAGAGACAAGAGGGGTGCGCCGGTGCACGTGGGAGTGCGGATTGCAAAACGGACAACGGGGAAAATGCTCGGATGCATGAGACGAACACGTATGCAAATGTGATGCACATGATGACATGGAATGAAATGCATGACATGAACAAAATGCAAAAAAAGACAAAACCCAACCACGAAGGGAATCTCATAACTTAAAGCCGAAAATGGCAAGAGTCGGAGTTACAAATATGGCAAGTTACATCCGGAGTGTTACAACACTCCACCACTACGAGAGGATCTCGCCCCGAGATCTAGGACTGAAAGAACTCCGGATATTCGGAACGGAGGTGGTCCTCGCGCTCCTAGGTGGCTTCTCGGTCGGAATGGTGTGACCACTTCACTTTCAGGAATTTGATTGACTTGTTGCGGGTCTTGCGCTCAGTTTCTTCAAGAATACCAACGGGGTGCTCATGATAAGACAAATCTTCTTGGAGGTCAATCTCTTCGAAGTTGATGGTGCGCTCAGGCATCTTGAAGCACTTGCGAAGCTGTGACACGTGGAACACCTCGTGCACATTTGCGAAGTTGGAGGGAAGCTCAAGTTGATAGGCGATGTTGCCTCTTTTGCCAATGATTTTGAAAGGACCCACGTATCTCGGGACAAGCTTCCCTTTGATACCGAAGCGATGAGCCCCTTTCATTGGAGAGACGTGGAGGTAGACATGGTCTCTGATCTCAAAAGCCAAATCACGGTGTTTACTATCATAGAAACTCTTCTGGCGCGATTGCGCGGCTTTGAGATTTTCACGGATGACTTTGCACATTTCTTTTGCTTCTGTGATTAAGTCATTGCCAAGAAGTTGGCGTTCACCAGTCTCTGACCAATTGAGAGGAGTCCGGCACCTTCTGCCATAAAGAATCTCGAATGGGGCCTTGCCCGAACTTGCTTGGAAGGTATTGTTGTAGGAGAACTCGGCATATGGAAGACAATCTTCCCATTTCATACCGAAGGAAATGACACAAGCCCTGAGCATATCTTCAAGGATTTGATTGACTCGCTCGACTTGGCCACTAGTTTGAGGATGGAAGGCTGTGTTGAAGCGAATGTTGGTGCCCATGGCCTTCTGGAAGGAGTCCCAGAACTTAGAAGTGAAGATGCTTCCACGATCTGAAGATATCAATTGTGGAATGCCGTGCAAGGAGACAATCCTGGAGGTGTATAACTCTGCCAGCTGAGCTGCTGTGATAGATTCTTTGATAGGAAGAAAATGAGCCACTTTAGTAAGCTTGTCGATGACGACGAAGATAGCATCATTTCCACGCTTGGACTTGGGGAATCCAGTCACGAAGTCCATCTCAATATGATCAAACTTCTATTCTGGAATAGCAAGAGGTTGTAGGAGACCAGCTGGCCGTTGGTGTTCTGCTTTCACCCTTCTGCAGACATCACATTCATTCACGAATTGAGCGATCTCTCGCTTCATTCGAGTCCACCAATACGACTGCTTGAGGTCATGGTACATCTTCGTACTTCCAGGTTGAATGGATAGAAGGGAATTGTGAGCCTCGTTCATAATGGCTTTCCTTAGATCGCCTTTAGGAACCACAATCCGATCCTCGAAGAATAGAGTATCTTTGTCATCAATGCGATAGCACTTGTATTTGGGTTGGCTCTTGGCAATCCCATTTTTCACCTTCTTCACCATGGAATCCAGGAGTTCTGCCTCACGAATTTGATCTTCCAAAGTAGGAGAGACTTGGAGGTTGGCAAGAAAGCCTTGAGGAACAACTTGGAGATTCAGTTTGCGGAAAGCTTCACAAAGGTCCAGTTGGAAGGGCTTGAGAATTAAGCTGTTGCAGTAAGCCTTCCTGCTCAAAGCGTCTGCAATCACATTGGCCTTGCCTGGTGTATATTCAATACTCGGATTGTACTCTTGAATCATTTCGACCCATCGAGTTTGCCTGAGGTTGAGGTTGGGTTGAGTGAAGATATACTTGAGGCTCTTGTGATCTGTGAAGATGTCCACCTTCCTTCCCAACAGGAGATGTCTCCATGTTATTAATGCATGGACAACTGCCGCCAACTCAAGATCGTGAGTGGGGTAGTTCCTTTCATTGGGTTTCAACTGACGAGAGGTATAATCCACAACTTTCTTCTCTTGCATTAACACAGCACCGAGACCTTGCAAAGAGGCATCACAGAAAACTTCGAATGGTTTGGATTCATCAGGAGGAGTCAAGACAGGAGCTGTGACTAACTTCTCTTTGAGGGTGTTGAAAGCAACGTCACATTTAGGCGTCCAGACATACTTGACATGCTTCTGGAGGAGGTTGGAAAGAGGCTTTGCAATCTTAGAGAAATTCTCAACGAATCTTCGACAATAGCTTGCAAGCCCAAGAAAACTGCGGAGCTGTTTGACATTCTGAGGAGGTTCCCAATTCACAATTGCAGACAACTTCTCGGGATTAACAGCGATGCCTTTGGCGGAGATGATATGACCAAGGTAAAGAACTTCATCAAGCCAAAACTCGCATTTGGAAAACTTCGCATAGAATTGATACTCTGTGAGCTTGTCGAGCACCAATCGCAAATTTTTGGCATGATCCTTCTTATTCTTGGAGAAGACCAAGATATCATCGAGATACACCAGGACGAATTCATTGGTGTAGGGTTTGAAGATGAAGTTCATCATTCAAGATAATGTTGGAGGAGCATTGACAAGGCCGAAAGACATGACAGTATATTCATAAGAAACAAAGCTTGTTGTGAATGCTGTCTTGGGAATATCTTGTTCACGAATGCAAATCTGATGATAACCCATTCGAAGGTCAAGCTTGGAGAATACTTTAGCACCCTTAAGTTGCTCGAAAAGCTCATTTGATGTTGGGAAGTGGATACTTGTTCTTTATTGTCTTCTTGTTCAATGGGCGCTGGTCGACACAAAGTCGGTCCGTGCCATCCTTCTTTTGGACAAAAAGAACACCACAACCCCATGGAGATGAACTCGGTCTGATCAGACCCAGACGCTCTTGTTCATCGAGTTGTTTCTTCAATTCCTTCAACACCTCTGGTCCAAGCTTGTGAGGAGGCATTCCCAGAAGCTCTTCTGGAAAGACGTCTTGATATTCACAAACGACTGGAATCTGAGAGATGGCATTCAACTCGCCCTTCTCATTGAGAGAAAACAGTTGAATGGTATCATCCCGAGCGGCATAGATGATCACATCCTCAGAAGAGTGTGTCAATTGAATCTTCCTGGCAGCACAATCAAGCTGAGCCTTGTGCTTAGAAAGCCAGTCAATGCCGAGAATTAGATCAATATCCGAGTCACCAAGAACAATTGGAGAAGACAGAAATTTATAGTTTCCCATCTTGATGGAAACATCCGGGATCATCGTGGTAGCCCTCATAGACTTGCCCGGAGAAACAACCCCCATGGGTTTTCCCAACATTTCCAAAACGAGGTCATGCTTTGAAACAAAAGATCTTGACCTGAAACAATGCGATGCACCAGTGTCAAAAAGAACTTTTGCAGGAATAGAGTTAACTGGAAGGTTACCCATGATCACTTCTGAAGAATCCTCTGCCTGAGCTGCGTTCATCATGTCAACCTTAGCATGCTTGGGATTATGCTTGACCACTGCATTGCTGGAAGATCTCATAGGAGGAGGAGGTGGAAGGCGCCTTTGGTTGAAGCACTTGTTCGCATAGTGACCTTTTGCTGACATTTGTTGCAAGTTACCTCTGAGAGCGGACGATGATAAGGAGCATTTGACCTTGGAGCTTAATTCTAAGACTTGTTCTGATAGCCTGGGTTGGTTGGGTGGGAAGATCCATGGCCACCTTTGTTCTTTTGCTGGAAGGGCTGACGAAGCGGGGGAGGTGGAGGAAGCCAGAACTTCTGATGCTTAGCAGCCACTTGTGAGGAAGAAGAAGACTGAACTGCATCCCTAATTCTCTTCTTAGAAGCCTCACACTTGAGCTGGGCAGCTTCTTGCTTTAGTGCCATGTTATAGAATTGATCGAACTGAGTAGGCTCAACAAGAACGAGAGCTAACTGCAGATCTTCTCTGAGGCCACCTCTGAATTGATAAATCATGCTCTTTTCATCAGGAACATCTTGTTTAGTGAAGCGAGCAAGTTTCTGAAACTGGATGTTGTATTGATACACGGACATGCTGCCTTGCTTGAGATTGCGAAACTCCTCACGCTTGCTCTCAACAACACTTGTAGGAATGTGGTGAGCTTTAAAGTCCCGACAGAAGTCAGTCCAGGTAATCACTCAACCTCCTCTGGAATCTTTGTATTGTTGATACCAATCAGCAGCTTGGTCCTTGAGTTGAAAAGAAGAAAACTTGACAAAGTCCTCAGGCCTGACATAGCTACATTCAAAATGCTTGTTGATGTCCACGAGCCAATCATCAGCGTCTGTGGCCTCGGCATAGTAGCTGAAAGACTTCGGCTGATTTGCAAGGAACTGGTTGAGGGTAGCAAACTGAGGTTGATTGTTGAACTGCCCTTGACCTTGATTCCCTTGGTTGCCTTGGCCTTGGTTGCGCTCTTGCAAAATTTGCAAAAGCATCTGAGTGTTGGCGTTGGTGGCTACTATGACAGCTTGCCATGCCTCCGGAGGCGGAGGAGGTGGCGGAGGGTTAGCCTGACTCCCATCATTGTGTTCCGGATTCTGACGCATTGGCGGAGCCATCCTGAAGAGGGTGACATCCGTTAGCATCTTGATAGACAGATAGACAAGTTGAATCAACGGATAGAAATTGCAACATATAGTCTTCAAAATAAACATTCGAACAAGGATGAACGAATGAATTCCAAAGCTAACATCACATGTCCATTAAGGTGAGAAGCCACTTGATAAGAGATTGACGAATGAAATAACAAGGTACAACTAGAACAAATAAGTGGTAAGGATTACCCAATCACAAACCAAATATCTATGGGAAGAAATGCTAGAGCTACTTGAATTCCCACCTATAAACTCCTGAAACTTTCTGGTTATGCAATCAGGTGTTGGGGATACAGGGGACGCAATATATCTCACCCAAACTAACAATCCCTAGATCCAGCTGTATCCATCCGTCAACACATAACCAAGAAAACTCCGGAAATCGTGTACCTCAACCTTCGAAAAGCATCCGTTATACGAGTTATGGAAATACTCCCGAACTCCCGCCCCAGTACTAGGTGGCGTCGAGGTGATCTCACCAACAAACTGCATAAAAGAGATTTTAATGTCGGCAAAACTCAGGTATTCCAGAACTGCAACGATAAAATTGTGACGACAACACCTCGGAGCTCAACTCCCCGGGACACTACCACAACCCCTAAATGTCAGGAGGCACCAAGAACAATGTTCTCGTCACAAGAATATCGGAACGATTCCAAGATACCCGCGTGAACCTAAAAAAAATAAAAAAAATAGTGAAATTTGAGGAGTGAAAAGTCAAAACATCTACATCAGGAGACCTCACCAGAGCGACGAAGGGACTAAGGAGTAAAAAGAATCCTACTCTCCGATACATATAATCCTAAGACTCAAAACATTTTTGTTCTAGACTCAACAACGCCAGCGATTCGATCAAGCAGGGGGCTCCTAAGTCGGGGATCGCTCTGATTACCAACTTGTAAGCCAACCCTTTATCCCATTCTTTTTCATTACATGGGATTGTGTGCAGATGACCCTTCTTGCGACAAAACCACCATGCGGATATGCCTCCAAGTTGTGCCTCGACACGTGGGAGATATAGCCGCATCATGGGCATTACATGATGATGGTGTGCCTGCCATCCTACAATATAGACCGTCCGATCTATATCTGACGAATAGAAAGCAAACTATGACAATTTTGCAAAAAGATAACCGCACCCCTCTCCACATTTGCAGATAAGGACTTCCCTCGTTCATCTTCGTCTCCCACGAGATAAACAGCTCGTACAAATGCATCTTGATGTTCCATGCAACGCATTGGCATCTTGCGAGTAAATAGCACAATGATCGAGTCAATGTCAACTTTTCCAAACCTAGTATGGCACGAATCCGAAATAATTACCCATATGCATGGTCCTCAGTTCAAATCTTACAATGTACACCGAATTGAAACATCGAGATTAAGTCTCATACTATCTACATTCAAATGTTGTTTTTAGCCCCCCGGCACACACGCTACATACTTCCTGTATCGGTCAATCTTCCTCTCTAACCATATTAGGAAGCTATCGGTTTCCAACACACGTTCATTCTTTCTCTCCATGTTTCGATCTCTAACTCTCTCAACTACACAACTCCCTTTTTACACTCTGTTACCAAATGTATTTACCTCACACACCCTCCATTGCACCCCATGCCGAGCTCTCTCTCTCTCTCTCTCTCTCTCTCCCACCCACCCTCTCTCGCTAGATACAAGCATTGCCTATCTAGCCCCCCAACCTCTCGTGCGCACGCACGCACGTTGTCTATCTAGGTCACTCCCTCGAGACTATCACGCTCTTTCTTCCGCACGGCGGGCCACACTCGCTCAATCTCGCTCTCTTTATCTGAGTCTCGATTAACCTCGTTTTCTTTCACACACACAAATGATATATCTACCTGTTCGGGCCTCGATCGACACACTCTATACTCCCCCATGCAGATTGTCTATCTAGGTCAGTCCATCCAAGCCGCCCCCGCTCTTTCAACCTCATGGCGGGTCACGCTCGCTCAATCTGTCTCTCTCTCTTTGTATGTCTCGATTGACCTTGCTCTTTCTCGGACACAAACGATATATCTCCATGTTTGAGCCCAATTCGACATATTCATATTGTATACTCTCTCACTCACATTGTCTATCTAGGTCACTCTCTCCAACCCGTCTCACTCTTTCGATCGCATGACGACCCACACTCGCTCAATCTCTCTCCCTTTATATATGTAATCAATTGACCTTGCTTCCTCCCACGCACAAAATATATCTACATGTCTGTGACTGGATCATCTCTCAAGCTCTATCTTACAGCCCTCACTCTTCCCAAAAGCTCAATCGTACAATATCTCTCCAGAGCATATATATATCTTTTCAATGAATGTTGGACCACACCCACTTTGTCTCTCTATCTATATGTCTATCGATTGACCTCGCTTTCTCATGCCGTATCTTCCACACGTTGAAGCTGCCTCTCCATCCCTCACAAAGCCAGAGCTATTTACATTGCAAGGGGGACTCCAACCTTGGATTAATTTGTGTAGGCATTTATTCTGGTGGGTTTAGATTATATTTTCGTAGCATTCGGCCCACAACTACTCCAAACACCGTTGCAACCCCCGCACCTCCCCCAATTGATTTCCCTCTGGCTCGGTCATCACTCTCTCGCACGTCCTTTCTTGCCTTCAACGTCGCACCATGGTATTATTGCAAAAACTCTGTTGTTCTCTTTAATTATTACAAATAAGCTACAAAACTACATACCGATAGTCCACCTGGAATGGAACAAATTTCGACCCACAAATTAAAGTGCTACAAACTACACACCGAGGGGCCCACCTGTCATGAAGCAAATTTGGACCCATATAGAAATTAAATAATAAAGGACGAGGATCGAACGTGCGACCAGGGCCTTCAAGCCGCACGTCAATAGGCAACATACGTAGAACAGCAATGTTTGTTGTACCCCCCTTTGTTCTTATAATGTTTTTATATTACCACAGCCTATTTAGTGGATAACATGTAATATTTTTTTAGTACAGTAGTGGGACCGGCTCGTTAGCACGTACTATTCGCCTTCACTTACTGGTGGGTTCCATGTGTGCTCTCTCTCTCTCTCCTCCCCTTCTGCGTTTATACGCATGGGCAAACACGAAGAACTCGCGGGCGATGTTGCCGTTGACTATACCTGGACGCGTTCACAAGTTACGGCACCAGTTTCACGTACTAATAGTACTAGTCAATGTGTATGTGCAATGCTAAAAGTTAATTTGGAAGTATATTAAGTGCATGTGGATATTAAGTAGGATATTATTTGCGTGTTATTATGTGATTAGCACTATTTTCGGCATGAAATTAACTGCACGCTAAACGTGTTGAGCGTTCGACATTGAAGTAGTCTAGGTCGTTGGATGTGAAGGAACATGTGGCTTCATGACGTTTTATATTTAATTTGATACGGCTCTAGCAGAACATTAAATCGATCAAACCTTAGATTTCATTCAGTCTGACTCCGACTTTACATTCATACGATGATCGATCTGAAATAAACAGAAATGATAAACGTTTGGATTTTAAGCATGGCAATTCGAACGTTTTTCATGGCAAATTTAGATTACACGGCGGCGGCGGGGGCGTCTTGCGGTGGGAAGCAGCTCCTCTGCCATGCTCTGTGTGTCGTCGGGCCACTGACCGACGGCGGCGGCGTCTTGCGCCGTTGTTGGTATACTCCTAGACGTTGGCCCTAGCTTCAAGGAAGGCCACAATGTTTTGGACTTGGGTCTCCAGGAGCGAGTCAACTGGCGGGAGGAGGCGACTGACGTTGGTGCAAGGAAGCTGTCGACGGCGGCCATCCATGTCGCTGAGGGGGGCACTGGCACCCGCGCGGGGACAGGCGCTGGCAACGGCGTGGCGGAGACATTCGTGTGCACGGGCACCGGCACGGGCGTGCACGTCAGTGCACACGCAGGTGCATGTGCTGGCAGGTGCACGGGCGCGTGAAAGTCGGCGGGGACCCCGTGGAACCCCGTGGCATCAAGCTTGGCGACAATGTGCGGCTCCCAGCCCATCAATGCCACGGGGATGGGCGCTGGCGCAGACGGGGCAACGGGAGCCGGAACAAAAGCAGGGACAGGCGCGGCGTCTTCCCGCAAGGCCGGTTGAAGCTCGTCCCACGGCGCCTTATGTTCTTGAGACTCCGGCTGGGTGTCTTCCTCAGGAAACTGGAAGACTAAGGGCAGACCATCGTGATGGCGCGCGATTGCACGCTGTCAAGCTCTTCTGGAAGAGGCCCAGCAGCCCCAAGAGCCTCCCAGCGCCAGCATCTCCATAGGCGGAGGCGGGTCGGGACACTTGGAGTGAACGGCCGCAAGGGTGCTATGCTGATCATGGAGTCCGAGAAGACCATCGTCGGAAGGCCGCCAACTCTGCCTTTTAGCTTATATTTTATTATAATTGTATGCATATGTAGGTCGTGAGTGTTCTGGGCCTTGCGCATTTGGCATTTTAAATTATCCTGAATATGTAAGACAATTATTAAGAATTATTAACAGTTGCCATTGTAGCTTTGCCTGAACAGCGAGTAGAGCGCGCGCAGGGACGCCAGAGCGGAGCGCGCCACGGCCGCCTCAACGGCGAGCAACCACGTGGTCAACCTTCTGCCATCAATAAATTTTGACCTTATTTCTCATCACATTGCTGATTACAACGCAATAAGTAATTGCAAATTTGTTCACAACTATCAAACTAATATGTGTTCACACTTAGCACTGGGCTATAAAAACCACCGACTCAAAAATTACTTCACAGTTCCTCTCCTCATCACCCACAAAACTGGTTTTTTCTGTCAAGTCATTCCGCCATGACCGGTAGGAGGAGTTTAGGGTGGACATATAACCAGGCAGCAAAGACCAAGGCCGCGGAAGCACTAGAGAGGTCCCGCCGCAAAGCCGCAGCCGTAGCAGAGATGTCCCAGTGCGAAGCCGCAACTGCAGCAGAGATGTCCCGGCGCGAAGCCGCAGCAGAGATGTCCCGGCGCGCCGCGGAGCCCTCGAACGAGCTCTCACGGGAACGTGAGGGCTCTCACAAGCGCATTCGCGGCATCGGCCATCGCGACGAGCCGACGTTCCTGAAGTCCTTCGCCGGTGACGACGACATTCTCGCTGGCGTCACTATGCAGTAGGAGCTGGTCGATAGCTTGATGAAGCTACTCAAGATCAGCGATGCCTCGGTTGATAAGGCGACCGGCCTTGTCTCGTCCAGCAACTCATGGGTGACAATGCGAAGCTCCTCAAGTTGGTCGCCAAGAAGGAGGAGGAGGCCGCCGGCTGGAAGATGCTGCATGAGTAGAGCAGTGCCTCAGAGATGACACTAAAAACGGTCGTCGAGGAACTGATGGGTGGCATGAGGAAGCTCCGGATCGAGCGCGAGCAGGAGGTGGAGGAATCCGTGGCTGCTTTCAAGCAAAGTCGTGAGGAATTGAAGAAGGAGCTGGAGGATTTCGACGCCCGGCGATCCATCGACGAGTAGAGACAGTAGCGACCCAGATCGTTGTCTGCAATTTCCTTCTTCTCTTGCCCCCGTGTCTTCCAGGCTTTGCCGCATGTGGCATTTTAAATTATCCGGAATATGTAAGACAATTATTATCTGCACCATTGTAAATATGTCATCGTATTATCCGTTGCCATTTTATTTGTGGTCATATTATCCGTTGCCCTATGTGGGAATTTAAATTAGGGTGGAATACGAGTTCCAAACACAAAGCAAATGCTGCCATGGGATCACAAGCAAACACCATCTGTCCAGGTGCTTTAATTAACCCATTAATGGAGAAGTTGTGAGCGAGGCGGGCGGCGGCTGCTGCATGGAGGTCAAAGAGCTCGCTTTCCGGTGAGCATGGGCGGCCTTGCTGCTCGCATGTGTCCCGTCGAGCCTGCAAGGTGGACAGGATGCATGCGTCCCGTCGAGCCTACGCGGCGGACTGCTCGCACACGTCCCGTCAAGCCTGCAAGGCGGACTTCTCGCGCTCGTCTCGTCTAATCAAACAGCTGCACGCGTGCCACCGAGTATGGTTAAATTTTGACACGGTTAATATAATACAACCGTTTGAGATATTAACGTGTCAGCTTTTTGTTTCAAAAAGGACTTCGTTGGCTACTAATGTGTGCGCCTCTTCTCAAACTGGACGATTGTTTTTACCATAGCATATATGTGCCATGTCATGAAACCATGCCAAGTTTCATTTTTGGGTGACTTTTTGATTTACTGGATTTAAAAACCGAGACTCTGATTGTTTCAGGACGACGACAAGTTTGTAATTCATTCTCATTCCTTAAACGAGACCTAAACATGCACCCAATGACACATGTATGATTTCCCTCCCATTTTGCTTCACTGGAGCATGTGGTTGTAGTTCAAACTTGAATTATGGACTACATTAAACGCATAGAAAACTTAGTAATTAGTAATATATATACAATGGCCAAACGAACCCTGAACAGTTTCAAATTTCAGCCCGACACTCCTGTTATTCTATGCTGCCTGTAGAAAACAAAGTTCAAGGCGAGAAGAGGCATCGATTATCGTTTCGCCCACAAGAGGGGCATGTTTCCCTACCGGAATCATCAGGGTTGCGACAGGCTCCGGTTTGTAAAAGGCTTGTAATATAGCTTCGCCCAAATTGAACAATTATATGTACCATGTAGTGACACCATGCCAAGTTTCATGATTTCCTGGTGAGTTTTGGATTTACAGACATTTAAAAACCGAGATTCGCAATGTTTGTGGCCAAGCCAGGATGGCGAGATGGTTGAATTTGTTCACATTCATTCCATGTGACCTAAACATGCACCCCAAGGAAACATGTAAGTGTTTTCTAGCCATTTTGGTGCACTGGAGCATGTATTTGTAGTTCGGATTTGAATGATGCCTAGAAAACTAAATTAATGAATAAAAAAGTTCAAACGAACCCTGAATAATTTCAAAGTTCAGCGCGAATCTCAAGTTGTTCCGTGTCACGTGTAGAAGAACATACGAGGCTAGAAGAGGGAGTGATTATCGTTTGGCCCACAAGGGGACACGTTTCCCTATCGAAACCACGAGGGTTCTTGCGACAGGCTCCGGTTTGCAAGAGGTTTGTAATAAGCTTGGCCCAAATTGGCAATGTTTTTACCACGACATATATGTGCCATGACGTGACACCATGCCACCTATGATGACTTTCTGGTGAGTTTAGGATTTATGGGGACTTAAAAACCAAGATTCGAAATGTTTGAGGACGAACCAGGACACCGGTACGGTTGTAATTCGTTCCCATTCCTGGCATGAGACCTAAACATGCACCCAAGGACACATGTATAATTTTTCTAGCCATTTTGGTGAACTGGAGCATGTATTTGTAGTTCGGATTTGAATTATGGACATTAGATGCCTAGGAAACTCAATTAGTGTATAAAAAGGCCAAACGAACCCTGAATAAGTTTAAATTTCAGCACGGATATCCTGTCGTTCCATGTTGCCCGTGGAAGAAAATACAAGGCGAAAAGAGGCAGTGATTACGTTTCGCCCACATGGGGAACACGTTTCCCTATCAGAACCATGAGGCTTCTTTGAGAGAAGCTCCAGTTTTTGTAAGAGGTTTGTAATAAAGCTTGGCCCAAATTGGACAATGTTCTAACCATGACAGATATGTGCCACGATGTGACACCGTGCCACCTTTGATGACTTTCTGGTGAGTTTAGGATTTATGGGGACCTAAAAACCGAGATTCAAAATGTTTGAAGACGAGCCATGACACCGGTACGGTTGTAATTCGTTCCCATTCCTGGCATGGGACCTAAACATGCACCCAAGGACACATGTATAATTTTTCTAGCCATTTTGGTGAACTGGAGCATGTATTTGTAGTTCAGATTTTAATTATGGACATTAAATGCCTAGGAAACTCAATTAGTGTATAAAAAGGCCAAATGAACCCTGAATAAGTTTAAATTTCAGCACGGATATCATGTCGTTCCATGTTGCCCGTAGAAGAAAACAGAAGGCAAAAAGAGGCAGTGATTATGTTTCGCCCACAAGGGGGACACGTTTCCCTATCGGAACCACGAGGCTTCTTTGAGAGAAGCTCCAGTTTGTAAGAGGCTTGTAATAAAACTTGTGCCACAGTGGACGAAAAAAATTCCTCGACATATAAGTGCCATGTCATGACACCATGGCAGGTTTCACGATTTTCAGCTTAGTTTTGGATTTACGGGGATTTAAAAACGGAGATTCTTCTCACGAAATGTTTTCAAATAGCACATGGTTCACTCACGAAAGCCGATATTCGATGAAAACTTCGTGGAAACCATATTTTAAAGTTTCATAAAAATCTGAAAAAAAATGTGGGATGTTAAGAAGGTGATGTTTTATTGCGACACAAAATTTCAAGTTGAAAAACATTACGAGATGTGAGCTATGAAAAAGACCAATTCCGCCCTAAAGAGTGACATTACTATTCGACACTATTCAACACTGATTTTTTTCTTTTTCATAGCTCACATCTCGTAATGTGTTTCAACTTGAAATTTTGTGTGGCAATAAAACATCATCCTCTTAACATCCCACATTTTTTTGAAACTTCAAAACATCTTTTTCTCGTGGTTTTCACCAGTTTCCACCGAATGTTGGTTTCCGTATGATATCCCCCCCCCCGCTGCGCGCGCGAACTGAGTCCTGCGTTCTGACTGGGCAGAACCCAAACCCCATGGATCGTACGTGTGCACCGTTGGATGCTCCCAGATCGAACGGCAACCCTGAGCCCTTTCGACAGCACATGCAGTACATGGGTAAGCACTGTGCGCATGCGTCATGTAGCTCACGCTTCATTCTCTACTAAGTTTTCATTCAAAAGAGGCTACCTTTTTTCGCCACTCCTCTCATCGGTTTCCCGCCTCTTCTCCCAGATATGCATGATGTAGATGTTCGTTTAATTCTTATAGTTCATCTCATCCAAAATCAATTAGTTTTATAAAAAAACTATTTTAAGATTCATGGAATTGTGCATTGTAAAGGTAAAAACAAAAAGTGACAATTAATTTATAAAAAAAGGTTTGGGCAATTAAGATATGGAAGATTCTAGAGAACAAAGGAGAAGTGCTTGTGTTTTGAGGTTTGTGCATTATGCTTAAGTTCAACCATGGAGTCTTCTAGATTGTACATCTAGCAGAATCTGGTGGAATGTAGATGATATCCAACGGCCAGTAGTGCTCGGATTTGCCATCTCTGTACCGTCGGATTGACTTCATCCAACAAGCAACTTTCAAAGTTATTCGCACACTATATAGGTGTATAGATGTATAGATATATATAGATGTGTCCCATGCTAAAGTTCGAGCGCATGCGTGGGACGACCCCCCCCCCACCGCCGCTTCCTCGAAGTTGGGAAAGTGACATCATAGGTATTGAACCAGGCTTGGAGTCGGGTATGGTGTTCGGTTTGTAATGTAGTTCGTGTGGCCCATCGAAGTTGTGCATTTGGGATTTAAACACATCATACACCATCGTACCCATACACATTTTCGGGCCGCATGCAGTGTGTACGGGGTCTTCTGATCGACCACATCTCCCTTGTGCGGTTTTTTGCGACGACACGGATATCTGTGGGCTCCCCGAGTGTATATATATCATCCCTTTAACCGATAATGAGGGGTATGTGTTGGCTATGAATGGATTCCTCCTAGTTCGTGTTAGGGCCGGTCACCGTCAAATGTCGGTCAACCAAAGCTCGAGCTCATGTGTTGTCAGGATTCCCTCCCAGATGCTCGGATTGCTGGGTTCGACCTACATCAAACCCTGCGTACGTATCTCGTCCTTAACTACCTTGCCTTCATGGTTGTTGTCTGTGTCGAGAGGTAGGCACCACATCTAAATTATACATTATTCTATATTGAAAACACACATCTCCCTTCCCAACGTACATCATTTTGGGCCGCATGCAAAGAGGTGCTGGTTTTGTGGTCCCTCTCGTGCGATTTTTATGATGGTTCAATAGTCTATTGGCCCAAGCGGATTATCGACGACAACAAATGTCATTTGACCAAATGAAAGATTCATTGGTCCGTCTTCTGGCAGGTCATGGCGACATGCATGTAAGACCAAAGTATCAATCATTACGTGCATCCACCCCGCTGACACGAAGTGGCAGGTGGTGGGCCAAGCATCCTAGCTAGGTACGACATTATGTCATTATATATATCCTAGCTAGGTGGTTGTTAGGGTGCTTTCGGGTTTGCGAGGTAGGTGCCACCAAAGTTATGCATTGTGTATTTAAAGTTTTAAACATCCCTAATATTCGTACATATATTTGGCCACTTCCAGGTGGTTCTTGACTTCTGGGCCCTCTCACCGATCTTCAACGACGCGCCCAACTGTGGGCCCGCGGGGTCAAAGTTGTGTATTGGAATTTTGAACATCACAGACCACCCTTTTCACTCATATATATTTGGGCCACATGCTGGTGTGGCTGTCTTTTGATCCTCTCTATTGTTATTTTTTGCTGCAAAGACTCTGATGACCCTCAACGGACACGGGGTATAATATCTTAACCGTGTGCGATACAAGTGCGATGTGAATCACCACGACCGCGCAAGCGCGAGCGAATTAAGGTGGAGGTACTGGCTCAACCGTGTGCAATGCAAGTGCGCTGAAATCACCACGACCGCGCAAGCGCGAGCAAATTAAGGTGGAGGTACTGGCTCAACCGTGTGCGATGCAAGTGCACTGAAATCACCACGACCGCGCAAGCGCGAGAAAAGGGTGGAGGTACTGGCTCAACCGTGTGTGATGCATGTGCGCTGAAATCACCACGACCGCGCAAGCGCGAGCAAAGGGTGGAGGTAGTGGCTTAACCATGTGCGATGCAAGTGCGCTGTAAATCCACCACCTGTGCAAGCTAAAGGCGGGTAAGTTTATTTGGAAATTAGGATGAACCATGTGCGATAGACCAGCTAGCTAGAAATATAAAAAACAAACTACCCGCATTGAGCGTTGCAAAAATCGGCGGATCCGTGCCACTTTTCCTTATTATCATACACGCATATTATTATTGGACCGTGCGCGATCTTGGGCACTCCCGCCCCGCATCAATTCCTTTAACCAATTTTAGTAGCCGCCGTACTTCAACCGTCGCCCACACTCCTCCAGCACCGACCTTATAGTAAAATTGCAGTAGCCGAGGCATTTGAACCGTCGCCCCCCTCGTCCACCACCATCTCCACCCACCATTACTAAAATTTTCAGTAGCCGCGGCGTATCCTCAAACACCACCCCCTCCCCCCTCAAACCCTAGCACGCGGCCGCCGCCGGCGCCACCGCCAACCCTGTCGATCTACCCGTTCCTCCTAGCTTAGATAATAAAGTTCAGGTTACCCAGCGATTCCCATACCGTCGCCCCACTCCCCTGAGTTTTTAGATGAGGCCTGCGGTGTCCCTCCCCGCCAGATCCACATCCCCTGCTCTAGAATGTCGCAGCCTAAACTTGACCACGTATCCCGGGGAGCCCGACGAGCGTTCGGCCAAGAAGAGGTTTATCATGGCCTCTCCGGCGGACGTTGGTGAGGTGGCTGCCATTCGCCCCGACCTGTCGATCCCGGAGCAACACATCACCGCGGAAGCCGGCGAAGACGTTGACTATGTTTCCATGCCGAAGGCTTCATGTCAGCGGGCTAGCGTATTACTGTATCTCGGGAAAGCTGGCTACGACATAAAGCTCGTCCACACCGACGGCTTCACGCGGGCCATGTCACAGGTTAAGTAGTCCATCCCCAACCCCTCTAGTTCAACCGCCGTCGATCTCTTCGACGGCCCTGCCGCTAATCTCCTCCGCCAAGCGGTCAAGGATTTGCGAGCTTTATACACCATTGAGCCCATTTTGTCACTTTTGAAGGACACGTTCTACGGCGGCGGCTTGGGATCCTCAATTGCCAAGTCAGATCTCATCGACCACGACCACGACCACGAGGAGGGCACCCACGAAGGTTCTTCCAAGGTGAAACAGCCCATCTGTGACATCAGAGAGCGCACCATGGGTCTGTGCTCTTCCAACTAGAAGGATCCCGTCCATGAAATGTGAGGCAACATTCTATCAGCAAATATTACCTTTTCTAGCTTGCCAACCCGTACCCTTTGTTGTAGTAGCATTTGTCGTGCGGTGCTTTAACTATGTTGTGCTTAATTATTTCAGTTATGCAAAAATGTATTGTTCAATAGGTTTATGTGATGTTTAAGTATGAATTGTCCACTTTAGTTTCACGAATGGCTATATTTGGTTGTTTATAGTGAGTACATGCCTTGTTTATCTGTATTTGGTTGTTAGGTTGGTTGGAGTGAACATTTGTCCAGTTATCGAGTAGTTGCCTTGTTTATCTATATTTGGTTCTTAGTTTGGTTGCAGTGAGTATTTGTCCAGTTATCAAGCAGATGTCTTGTTTATCTCTATTTGGTTGTTAGGTTGCTTTTTTAGCATTTGTCCAGTTATCAAGCAGATGCCTTGTTTTTCTTTATCTGCTTGTTAGGTTGGTTGCAGTGAGCATTTGTCCGGTTTTCAAGCATATGCCATGTTTATCTGTATTTGCTTGTTAGGTTGGTTGCAGTGAGACTCTGTCCAGTTTTCAATGGCTATGTTTAGTTGTTATACTGGTCATTTATGCCTTGTTTATTTCAGTCATTCACAATGTGTTGTTCATTATGTGCAAGTCGGAATTGTGCCGCTCGACTACATCAATACCAGTTTGAACGGCTATATTTGGTTCCAGTTATTCCTGGTCTAGTTAACACATGCCCTTTATTTCAGTTTTACACATTTATCCAGTGTGATGTTGAAGCATTACCTACGTTCTATTCATTTTCGACAATGCCGGTTTGAATTGCAATATTTGGTGGTTGTTAAGCCTGCTGTCGGTAACATTGCCATCCATTTTATATCTGCTTTAACAGCATGCTGAAACCAACACATTCAAGCTATCATTTGGAGATGATGTTGTTTACCTTTGCTATATTTGTTTGATGTTAAGATTGCTGTACTTATCACGCCTTTCCACTACTTATGCTGGACAACAACTGGAGTGGCCACCATTTTCCGCCGAGGTTAACTTCATCCCTCGGCTTGTACTCCCCCCGTCGTTGCATAATGTAGTGCATATAGATCCAGGCCTGGACACTAGTTAGCTTCTAATATTGACTTGTTGCTTGTAGGTAAATATGCCCTTGGCAAGGATCCACGCATCGACCCTTTTTGCGCATGGGGCAATGAGATGTTGATGAACAAGCATCAAGTGAGGAAACTGATAAGGATTATTAGCAAAAAGATACGAATGGTGGCAAGCAAATTATTTGTTTATGCTCTATCCAACACAACAGTGAGCTGTAGGATGGTAACTACAAACCCTGCAGCCTTCTCTTTTTACTGCCCATAATGAGTTGTTAGACAACAATGTCTGAATCTTTTTCGTTCCCAGTGGTTCCCGAAGCAGTTCACTCAAGATTACCTCGCAAAGTACATGATTGGTGGACACACAATGAAGGTTAAAGTATTTCATACAGACTACAATGAGCATCGAGAAGTCCTAATGAAGACAGTGAAGGATGGACGGGCAGCCATCACAAGGGGTTGGCCTAGAGTCGTGCGCGCATTACACATGGAGGAGGGCACAATATGGGCATTCCGCTTCACCTTCTCCAGCAACCAGAATGTCTTTCGCCTCTCTCTTTACAGTCTTTAGTACAACTGTGGTTCATCATTCTTTACTTGGTGCTTCTGTAGTTCTTCAGTATATGTACCTGTGCATTGAATTACGAATTCGTGGTTGAACCTATATTTGTAATAAACATGGTTGGATATGAAATAAGTGATTGCCTACTTTCAAATTTAAAACATGTGATTTTAAATTTAGGGATTAATTGGATTAATTAGGGATTAATTAGGGATTACACTGCACACAGTTTGCGAAAGCGAAACGTCTGCGATATACGTGGAGATCAGAAACTTTTCCAGGATACACTACGTGTGCGATCAATCTCCACTGCACACACGACTTTCTCTTGAAAACTGTTTGCATTAGGCCACCTTGCGCAAACGTTTACCACATAAAAAGTGTGTGTGATGGATAGCCTTTGCCACATAGTTTCTTCTATGCACCGTGTGTGATGCATTCAATAACGCAAACGATAAAATTATTAATATCGTGTGCAATGGCAACGCTATCACAAACGATTTAACGGGAAAAATTGTGTGTGATGTACGTGTGAACGGAAACGTTTTCCTTGGAGCGACTGTGTGGGATGTACATACGAACAAAAACGTTTAGCGGGGACTGACTGTGTGGGATGTACTTGTGACCGGAAACAATTTCGCCGTATAATTGTATTTTTTAGCTCTACTGTACGTATTTCCGTATTTGAGCGCTCGCCGGTCGCACACGACCTCATTTTGCCGAGCGTGTGTGCCAGGAGGGCATATCCCCGACGGTTTCTGGGTCGTGTGGGATGGACCCCCCTATCGTCCACACTCACTTGGCGATGGTTCCAAATGCCATCGTGCAAAGGGGTTTTAAACCATTTGTTTAGGACCGACGCGCACCAGTCGGAGGAAACACCAAGTTGGAGCTGGTTTCTCACCCAACTGAAGTATGCTCTGGGAGGCACAGAAGATGGCAAGTTTTGCCAATACACCATCATGTCAGATAGGCAGAAGGTCAGTGATCTATGTTCTCTTTGCTGTAGTTTAATATTGTGTACATAACAATGTCAAATGACTACTTACTGTGTTGCTTTGCTCTGGTAGAAAGATAGTTACTTTGATGTGTGTTGTAGTTTAATACTGTGTACATAACTAAATGTTGTAGTTTAATACCAGTTAGTACCAATGTCATATGAGTACTTATTGTTATGTATGGTACAAACCTAGTTTCTTTGTTGTGTGCTGCTTTGCTATAGGATATCAAAAGTAGTAACATTTAGGTTTACTGTGCAAGCAGGGCCTGCTTAATGCTATCAATGTTGTATCTCCAAACTACCCACAAAGATTCTGTTTAAGGCACATTTATGCAAATTTCCAAAAAGATGGATTTAGAGGTGAAGATCTCAAAAAATGCATGGACAATGCTAGTTATTCCTACACAAAACATGGTTTTGATGTTGCCATGGGCAATTTGAAGAATGAGTGTGAGGATGCCTGGAGGTGGTTATCTGGTATTCCAGTACACACATGGGCTAGGCATGAAATGGACACAAACTGCAAAACAGACCTAATGGTTAACAACATAAGTGAGGTCTTCAATAAATATATCTTGGATGTTAGAAACAAACCAGTTGTGACAATGATAAATGGAATCAAAGACAAGTTGCTGGTCAGGTTTGATGGAAAGAGATAAGGTGGAGAAACTGCCAGATGGGAAATAGCTCCAACTTATGCAGAGAAGTTGGAGCTCATCAAGAAATTTACTAGAGATTGTAAAGCAATTAGGGCAGGACCTAACTTGTGGCAACTAAGCAGTGGCCCAAAGACATATGCTGTCAACCTTCTGGAGCACACTTGTGGATGCAAGAAGCGGGACATGTCATGGTTGCCATGCAACCATGGTCGCAGTGCTATTTAAAAAGCCAAGCTGCAACCTGACGATTTTGTCAGTCCATTCTTCAAGAAAGAAATGTACTTGGAGACATACAAACCTATAGTGTATCCGATTCTAGGAGAAGATGCTTGGGTCAAGACACAAAAACCTGATAGTGAGCCTCCTATTTTCCACAAAGAGGGCTGGAGTGGAAGAAAATAAGAAAAAAAGGAAGAAGGGGAGGTTTGAAGTGCCTAAACCAAAAGATTCTTCTAGGATGGCTACAATCAAATGTGGCAATTGTAAGTTAATGGGCTATAGGTTTACTAACTGTGGACAACCTTTGAGGCCTGATCTCCAGTTGAGGAAGAGTGGAAACATGGTAACATATTGAGCTTTGTCATTATTTTAGCTGAATTTGACTATGTAAGTTTTAATGTGTCGTTGTTTCTTAAATTGCAGGAAAAGACAAGGAAAAAGGCAGAGCCCTACATTCCACCTAATGCTACTTCAGTAGATGCTGCTCCTAGGGCACCAACTGCTGCTCCTAGGTCAGCTAGGGTTGCTTTCTTAGCACCAAGGCCTCCAGGTGGAGAAGGGAGTTCTTCTACTACTGGTACTTCTACATCTACATCTACTTCTGATGTTGCTACAAAAATGAGATCACTGAGAGGTGGAAGAGTTGGTGGAAGAGAAATTGCTGGAACAGGTACAAGGAAGAAAGCTCAGAATATGCAATACTGAAGAGTTACTTAAGAGCAAGTGGAAATGTGTGAAATTTGATGTATGGAAATGGTTGAAACTTTTGGGATTGCCACCAATGTATCTCTCTTGAGAACCTATATTTGATTTCAGTACTGTGAACCTGTGTTTGATTTCAGTGCTGCGAAAGTATGTATAATTTGATTCCCGTCAACCTATGTAGAATTTAAGTCATGTGAACCTATGCTTAATTTAAGTCATGTGACCAATGTTGGCTCAGTGTTGTCATTTATGATGAAGCCTAAGTGCTTCTCACCCTAGCCCAATTATTGTGTATATGTTGCCATATGCTGGATCAGTGTGGTCATTTGTGATCAAGCCTAGAAGCTGAAAAATAGGGGTCATTAACCTACCCTACCCTAAAATAGGGGTCATCGACCCTTCGACAACAACCCAACCTACCCTGCCCCAACATAGGGGTCATTGACGCCTCGACAACAACCTATCCGACCAAACCAAAAATAGGGATCGTCGACCCTTCGACAACAACCCAACCTACCCTACCCCAACATAGGGGTCATCGACCCCTTGATACGTCTCCAACGTACCTATAATTTTTATTGTTCCATGCTATTTTATTATCTATTTTGGGTGTTTTATATCATTAATATGTTATTTTATATTATTTTTGGGACTAACTTATAAACCCAGAGCCCAGTGACAGTTTCTATTTTTTCCTTGTTTTTGAGTTTTACAGAAAAGGACTATCAAACGGAGTCGAAACGGAATAAAACTTTACGATGGTTTTTCTTGGACCAGAAGACATCCACGGAGCTTGGAGAGGGTGTCAGACGATGGCCGAGGAGGCCACAAGCCTGCCAGTCGCGCCCCTAGGGGGCGCGCTCTGAGGGCTTGTGGGCCCCTCGGGTGTCCTCCAACCCTAATTCTTGCTTCATAAATACCCAAATATTCCCAAACCATCAGAGGCATCCACCAAAATACTTTTCCGCCGCCGCAAGCCTCTGTTCCCGTGAGATCCCATCTTGTGGCCTTTTTCGGCACCCTGCTGGAGGGGGATTCGATCACGGAGGGCATCTACATCAACCTTATTGCCCTTCCGATGAAGCGTGAGTAGTTTACCACGGACTTAAGGGTCCATAGCTCGTAGCTAGCTAGATGGCTTATTCTCTCTCTATGATCTTCAATGAAATGTTCTCCTCGATGTTCTTGGAGTTCTATCCGATGTAATATTGTTTTGCGGTGTGTTTGTCGAGATCCGATGAATTATGGATTTATGATCAGATTATGTATTAATATTATTTGAGTCTTTTCTGAACTCTTTCATGCATGATCAAATATCTTTGTATTTCTTTTTGAATGATCGGTTTGGTTTGGCCAACTAGATTGGTTCTTCATGCAATGGGAGAGGTGCTTAGTTTTGAGTTCAATCTTGCGGTGTCCTCACCCAGTGAGACAGTAGGGGTAGCGAGGCACGTATTGTATTATTGCCATCGAGGGTAAAAAGATGGGGTTTTCATCATATTGCTTGAGTTTATCCCTCTATATCATGTCATCTTACTTAAGGCGTTACTCCGTTCTTAGGAACTTAATACTCTAGATGCATGCTGGATAGCGCTCGATGTGCGGAGTAATAGTAGTAGATGCAGGCAGAGTCGGTCTACTTGACACAGATGTGATACCTATATTCATGATCATTGCCTTGGATATCATCATAACTTTGTGCTTTTCTATCAATTGCTCGACAGTAATTTGTTTACCCACCGTATGTTTTCTTTCAAGAAAGAAGACTCTAGTGAAACCTATGGGCCCCGGGTGTATTTTCCATCATATAATTTCAGATCTATAAACCAAAAAACCCCAAAAAACCTTGCTGCAATTTATTTAGATTTATTTTAGTTTGTCTTTTTATTTATGTTTTATACCTATCTCTATTAGATCTCACTCTTGTTCGAGACCGTGAAGGGATTGGCAACCCCTTTTACGCGTTGAGTGCAAGTGTTTGTTACTTTGTGCAGGTGCATAGATTGGAGACTTGCTTGTGACTCCTACTAGATTGATACATTGGTTCTTAACAAAAGGAAATACTTATCTCTACTTTGCTGCATCACCCTTTCCTCTTCAAGGGAAAAATCCACGCAAGCTCAAGAAGTAGGAGGAAGAATTTCTGGCGCCGTCGCCGGGGACGTTCTACATCAAGTGTACCAAGTACCCATCATAAACTATCATCTCTTGCATTACATTATTTGCCATTTGCCTCTCATTTTCCTCTCCCCCACTTCTAAAACATTTTCAGAAAAATACAAAATATTTTCCTTTTTATTCATCCTTCTTTCGTTCGTCTTTTTGTTTGCTCGTGTGTTAGATTGCTTGTTTGCCCGTATGGCTCAACCCAAGAGCTTTGATCCTTACTATAGGAAGTTGGAAGAGATTGAAAATAATGCTAAAAGTTTCATGTCATTACAATTTGAGCATAATTGTTTCTTTAGGAACGAACTTAAAGAACAAAAAAAACTATGACGGAGTGTATTAATAAAGAGCTTGATGATGTTACTAAGGAAATATATGGTCTTAATCTCAATTTGCTCATATTGAAAATTTAGTAGGCCAAATTTCCGATAAGCAAACCACTTTGGTAAATAAGATGGCCGCTAAACCGGAGTCCCTTGAAAATAATGATGAAGATCTTAAAGTGATTGATGTGACTCCTATTGAATCTTTGTTTTCTAATATAAATCTTGATAAAGATGGGACTGGAGATGAGTCAACTTTAGCTAGAAGGCGTCCCAATAAGTTGGAGTTTAAAGATCTTAGTAAAAAAATTGATAAAAGTGGGATTGGAGAGGTCAAAACTTTAAGTAGCAATGAACCCACTCTTTTGGATTTCAAGTACTTTAATTATGATAATTGTTCTTTGATAGATTGTATTTCCTTGTTGCAATCCATGTCGAATTCACCTCATGATTATAATCAAAATAAAGCTTTTAGTAAACATATTGTTGATGGTGTGATGAAATCTTTTGAAGAAAAACTTCAATTGGAAGTTTCTATCCCTAGAAAGCTTTATGATGAGTGGGAACCTACAATTAAGATTAAATTTAACTATTATGAGTGCAATGCTTTGTGTGATTTGGGTGTTGGGGAACATAGCAGAAATTCAAAATTTTCTACGCATCACCAAGATCAATCTATGGAGTTTACTAGCAACGAAGGGAAGGGGAGTGCATCTACATACCCTTGTAGATCGCGATGCGGAAGCGTTGCAAGAACGCGGATGAGGGAGTCGTACTCGTAGCGATTCAGATCGCGGTTGATTCCGATCTAAGCACCGAAGAACGGTGCCTCCGCGTTCAACACACGTGCAGCCCGGTGACGTCTCCCACGCCTTGATCCAGAAAGGAGAGAGGGAGAGGTTGGGGAAGACTCCATCCAGCAGCAGCACGACGGCGTGGTGGTGATGGAGGAGCATGGCAATCCCGCAGGGCTTCGCCAAGCACTGCGGGAGAGGAGGAGGACTTGGTAGAGGGGAAGGGCTGCGCCAGAACTTGGGTCGTGGCTGCCCTCCCACCCCTCCACTATTTATAGGTGGGGGGAGAGGGGGGCCGGCCCCCTTAGATCTCATCCAGGGTTGGGGGGGCGGCCAAAGGGGGGAGGAGTGCCTCCCAAGTCAAGTGGAGGCCCTCCCCCTTAGGGTTTCCCCTCTCCCATGCGCATGGGCCTTGGGGGGGCTGGTGCCCCTGGCCCATTAAGGCTAGGGCGCCCCCTTACAGCCCATGCTGCTGTATTGGACGTGGTGGAACATTTTCCGGACCTCCGGACCCCTCCGGAATCCTCCGGAACCTTCTGGAAGCTCCCGGTACAATACCGAAAAACCCGAACTTTTCCCGGAACCCGAACAACAACTTTCCATATATAAATCTTTACCTCCGGACCATTCCGGAACTCCTCGTGATGTCCGGGATCTCATCCGGGACTCCGAACAACATTCGGTAACCACGTACATGCTTTCCCTATAACCCTAGCGTCATCGAACCTTAAGTGTGTAGACCCTACGGGTTCGGGAACCATGCAGACATGACCGAGACGTTCTCCGGTCAATAACCAACAGCGTGATCTGTATACCCATGTTGGCTCCCACATGTTCCACGATGATCTCATCGGATGAACCACGATGTCGGGGATTCAATCAATCCCGTATGCAATTCCCTTTGTCTATCGGTATGTTACTTGCCCGAGATTCGATCGTCGGTATCCCTATACCTTGTTCAATCTCGTTACCGGCAAGTCTCTTTACTCGTTCCGTAACTCACATCATCCCGTGATCAACTCCTTGGTCACACTGTGCACATTATGATGATGTCCTACCGAGTGGGCCCAGAGATACCTCTCCGTTTACACGGAGTGACAAATCCCAGTCTCGATTCGTGCCAACCCAACAGACACTTTCGGAGATACCTGTAGTGCACCTTTATAGCCACCCAGTTACGTTGTGACGTTTGGTACACCCAAAGCATTCCTACGGTATCCGGGAGTTGCACAATCTCATGGTCTAAGGAAATGATACTTGACATTAGAAAAGCTCTGAGCAAACGAACTACACGATCTTGTGCTAGGCTTAGGATTGGGTCTTGTCCATCACATCATTCTCCTAATGATGTGATCCCGTTATCAACGACATCCAATGTCCATGGTCAGGAAACCGTAACCATCTATTGATCAACGAGCTAGTCAACTAGAGGCTTACTAGGGACATGGTGTTGTCTATGTATCCACACATGTATCTGAGTTTCCTATCAATACAATTCTAGCATGGATAATAAACGATTATCATGAACAAGGAAATATAATAATAACCTATTTATTATTGCCTCTAGGGCATATTTCCAACAGTCTCCCACTTGCACTAGAGTCAATAATCTAGTCCACATCACCATGTGATTAACACTCACAGGTCACATCACCATGTGACCAACATCCAAAGAGTTTACTAGAGTCAACAATCTAGTTCACATCACTATGTGATTAACACTCAATGAGTTCTGGTTTGATCATGTTATGCTTGTGAGAGAGGTTATTAGTCAACGGGTCTGAACCTTTCAGATCCGTGTGTGCTTTACGAATATCTATGTCATCTTGTGGATGCTACCACGCGCTATTTGGAGCCATTTCAAATAATTGCTCTACTATACGAATCCGGTTTACTACTCAGAGTCATCCGGATTAGTGTCAAAGTTCGCATCGACGTAACCCTTTACGACGAACTCCTTTTCACCTCCATAATCGAGAAAATTCCTTAGTCCACTAGATACTAAGGATAAGTTCGACCGCTGTCATGTGATCCATTCCCGGATCACTATTGTACCCCTTGACCAACTCATGGCAAGGCACACTTCATGTGCGGTACACAGCATAGCATACTGTAGAGCCTACGTCTAAAGCATAGGGGACGACCTTCGTCCTTTCTCTCTCTTCTGCTGTGGTCAGGTCTTGAGTCTTACTCAATACTCACACCTTGTAACACAGCCAAGAACTCCTTCTTTGCTGATCTATTTTGAACTCTTTCAAAATCATGTCAAGGTGTGCGTTCTTTGAAAGTATCATCGGGCGTCTTGATCTATCTCTATAGATCTTGATGCCCAATATGTAAGCAGCTTTTATCCAGGTCTTCCTTTGAAAAACTCCTTTCAAACAACCCTTTATGCTTTCCAGAAATTTTACATCATTTCGGATCAACAATATGTCATTCACATATACTTATCAGAAATGTTGTAGCGCTCCCACTCACTTTATTGTAAATACAAGTTTCTAACAAACTTTGTATAAACCCAAAAACTTTGATCACTCCATCAAAGCGTATATTCTGACTCCGAGATGCTTGCTCTAGTCCATGGAAGGATCGCTGGAGCTAGCATACCTTTTAGCATCCTTAGGATCGACAAAACCTTTCTGATTGTATCACATACAACCTTTCCTTACGAAAACTGGTAAGGAAACTTGTTTTGACATCCATCTGCCAGATTTCATAAATGCAGCTAATGCTAACATGATTCCGACGGACTTAAGCATCGCTACGGATGAGAAAAATCTCATCGTAGTCAACTCCTTGAACTTGTGGAAATACTCTTTGCCACAAGTCGAGCTTCATAGACGGTAACATTACCGTCCACGTCCGTCTTCTTCTCAAAGATCCATTTATCTCGGATTTCATGGCTTCTAACCATTTGTCGGAATATGGGCCCACCATCGCTTCTCCATAGCTCGTAGGTTCATTGTTGTCCAACAACATGACTTTCAAGACAGGATCACGTACCACTCTGAAGTAGCACGCATCCTCGTCGTCCTACGAGGTTTGGTAGTGACTTGATCCGAAGTTTCATGATCACTATCATAAGCTTCCACTTCAATTGGTGTAGGTGCCACAGGAACAACTTCCTGTGCCCTGCTACACACTAGTTGAAGTGACGGTTCAATAACCTTATCAAGTCTCCACCATCCTCCCACTCAATTCTTTCGAGAGAAACTTTTCCTCGAGAAAGGACCTGTTTCTAGAAGCAATTACTTTTGCTTCCAGATCTGAAATAGGAGGTATACCCAACTGTTTTGGGTATTCTATGAAGATGCATTTATCCGCTTTGGGTTCGAGCTTATCAGCCTGAAACTTTTTCACATAAGCATCGCAGCCCCAAACTTTTAAGAAACGACAACTTAGGTTTCTCTAAACGGTGTCGTCTCAACGGAATTGCGTGGTGCCCCTTTTAAAGTGAATGCGGTTGTCTCTAATGCCTAACCCATAAACGATAGTGGTAATTCGATAAGAAACATCATGGTATGCACCATATCCAATAGGGTGCAGTTATGATGTCCGGACACACCATCACACTATGGTGTTCCAGGCGGTATTAATTGTGAAACACTTTCCACAATGTCTTAATTGTGTGCCAAACTCGTAACTCAGATACTCATCTCTATGATCATATCACAGACATTTTATCCTCTTGTCACGACGATCTTCAACTTCACTCTGAAATTACTTGAACCTTTCAATAATTCAGACTTGTGTTTCATCAAGTAAATACACTCAGCATCTACTCAAATCATCTGTGAAGTAAGAACATAACGATATCCACTGCATGCCTCAGCACTCATTGGACTGCATACATCAAAATGTATTACTTCCAATAAGTTGCTCTCTTGTTCCATCTTACTGAAAACGAGGACTTTCAGTCATCTTGCCCATGTGGTATGATTTGCATGTCTCAAGTGATTCAAAATCAAGTGAGTCCAAACGATCCATCTGCATGGAGTTTCTTCATGCATATATACCAATAGACATGGTTCGCATGTCTCAATCTTTTCAAAAACGACTGAGTCCAAAGATCCATCTACATGGAGCTTCTTCATGCGTTCTATACCAATATGACTCAAATGGCAGTGCCACAAGTATGTGGTACTATCATTACTATTTTATATCTTTTGGCACGAACATGTGTATCACTACGATCGAGATTCATTTTAGGTGCAAGACCATTGAAGGTATTATTCAAATAAACAGAGTAACCATTATTCTCCTTAAATGAATAACCGTATTGCGATAAACATAATCCAATCATGCTCAACGCAAACACCAAATCTCGATGGTAGAGGGAGCATGCGATGCTTGATCACATCAACCTTGGAAACACTTCCAACACATATCGTCATCTCACCTTTAGCTAGTCTCCGTTTATTCCGCAGCTTTTATTTCGAGTTACTAACACTTAGCAACCGAACCGGTATCTAATACCCTGGTGCTGCTAGGAGTACTAGTAAAGTACACATTCATATAACGTATATCCAATATACTTCTGTCGACCTTGCCTGCCTTCTCATCTACCAAGTATCTAGGGTAGTTCTGCTTCAGTGACCGTTCCCCTCATTACAGAAGCACTTAGTCTCGGGTTTGGGTTCAACCTTGGGATTCTTCACTAGAGCAGCAAATGACTTGCTGTTTCATGAAGTATCCCTTTTGCCCTTGCCCTTCTAGAACTAGTGGTTTTACTAACCATCAACAATTGATGCTCCTTCTTGATTTCTACTCTCGCGGTGTCAAACATCGCGAATAGCTCAAGGATCATCATAACTATCCCTGATATGTTATAGTTCATCACGAAGCTCTACTAGCTTGGTGGCAGTGACTATGGAGAACCATCACTATCTCATCTGGGAGATTAACTCCCACTCGATTCAAGCGATTGTGGTACTCAGACAATCTGAGCACATGCTCAACGATTGAGCTTTTCTCCCTTAGTTTGCAGGCTTAAGAAACTTGTCAGAGGTCTCATACCTCTTGACGTGGGCACTAGTCTGAAATCCCAATTTCAGTCTTCGGAACATCTCATATGTTCTGCGACGTTTCAAAAACGTCTTTGGTGCCACAATTCTAAACCGTTAGCATTACGCACTGAACTATCACGTAGTCATCAAAACGTGTATGTCAGATGTTTCGCAACATCTACAGACGACGCTGAGGTTCAGCACACCGAGCGGTGCATTAAGGACATAAGCCTTCTGTGCAGCAATGAGGACAATCCTCAGTTTACGGACCCAGTCCGCATAATTGCTACTACCAACTTTCAACTAAATTTTCTCTAGGAACATATCTTAAACAGTAGAACTAAAGCGTATGACATAATTTGCAAAGACCTTTTGACTATGTTCATGATAATGAAGTTCATCTGATTATTGAACTCCCACTCAGATAGACATCCCTCTAGTCATCTAAGTGATACATGATCCGAGTCAAACTAGGCCGTGTCCGATCATCACGTGAGACGGACTAGTCATCATCGGTGAACATCTCCATGTTGATCGTATCTGCTATACGACTCATGTTCGACCTTTCGGTCTCTTGTGTTCCGAGGCCATGTCTGTACATGCTAGGCTCGTCAAGTCAACCTAAGTGTTTTGCATGTGTTCCGAGGCCATGTCTGTACATGCTAGGCTCGTCAACACCCGTTGTATTCGAACGTTAGAATCTATCACACCCGATCATCACGTGGTGCTTCGAAACAACGAACCTTCGCAACGGTGCACAGTTAGGGGGAACACTTCTCTTGAAATTTTGGTGAGGGATCATCTTATTTACTACCGTCGTTCTAAGCAAATAAGATGCATAACATGATAAACATCACATGCAATCAAATAGTGACATGATATGGCCAATATCATTTTGCTCCTTTGATCTCCATCTTCGGGGCACCATGATCATCTTTGTCACCGGCATGACACCATGATCTCCATCATCATGATCTCCATCATTGTGACTTCATGAAGTTGTCACGCCAACGATTACTTCTACTTCTATGGCTAACACGCTTAGCAATAAAGTAAAGTAATTTACATGGCGTTATTCAATGACACGCAGGTCATACAAAAATAAAGACAACTCCTATGGCTCCTGCCGGTTGTCATACTCATCGACATGCAAGTCGTGATTCCTATTACAAGAATATGATCAATCTCATACATCACATATATCATTCATCACATCTTCTGGCCATATCACATCACATAGCACATGCTGCAAAAACAAGTTAGACGTCCTCTAATTGTTGTTGCAAGTTTTACGTGGCTTGTATAGGTTTCTAGCAAGAACGTTTCTTACCTACGTAAAACCACAACGTGATATGCCAATTTCTATTTACCCTTCATAAGGACCCTTTTCATCGAATCCGTTCCGACTAAAGTGGGAGAGACAGACACCCGCTAGCCACCTTATGCAACTAGTGCATGTCAGTCGGTGGAACCTGTCTCACGTAAGCGTACGTGTAAGGTCGGTCCGGGCCGCTTCATCCCACAATGCCGCCGAAACAAGATAAGACTAGTAGCGGCAAGAAGAATTGGCAACATCGACGCCCACAACTACTTTGTGTTCTACTCGTGCATAGAAACTACGCATAGACCTAGCTCATGATGCCACTGTTGGGGAACGTAGCAGAAATTCAAAATTTTCTACGCATCACCAAGATCAATCTATGGAGTAATCTAGCAACGAGGGAAGGGGAGTGCATCTACATACCCTTGTAGATCGCGATGCGGAAGCGTTGCAAGAACGCGGATGAGGGAGTCGTACTCGTAGCGATTCAGATCGCGGTTGATTCCGATCTAAGCACCGAAGAACGGTGCCTCCGCGTTCAACACACGTGCAGCCCGGTGACGTCTCCCACGCCTTGATCCAGCAAGGAGAGAGGGAGAGGTTGGGGAAGACTCCATCCAGCAGCAGCACGACGGCGTGGTGGTGATGGAGGAGCGTGGCAATCCCGCAGGGCTTCGCCAAGCACCGCGGGAGAGGAGGAGGACTTGGTAGAGGGGAAGGGCTGCGCCAGAACTTGGGTGTGGCTGCCCTCCCACCCCTCCACTATTTATAGGTGGGGGGAGAGGGGGGCCGGCCCCCTTAGATCTCATCTAGGGTTGGGGGCGGCGGCCAAAGGGGGGAGGAGTGCCTCCCAAGTCAAGTGGAGGCCCTCCCCCTTAGGGTTTCCCCTCTCCCATGCGCATGGGCCTTGGGGGGGCTGGTGCCCCTGGCCCATTAAGGCTAGGGCGCCCCCTTACAGCCCATGCTGCTGTATTGGACGTGGTGGAACATTTTCCGGACCTCCGGACCCCTCCGGAATCCTCCGGAACCTTCTGGAAGCTTCCCGGTACAATACCGAAAAACCCAAACTTTTCCCGGAACCCGAACAACAACTTTCCATATATAAATCTTTACCTCCGGACCATTCCGGAACTCCTCGTGACGTCCGGGATCTCATCCGGGACTCCGAACAACATTCGGTAACCACGTACATGCTTTCCCTATAACCCTAGCGTCATCGAACCTTAAGTGTGTAGACCCTACGGGTTCGGGAACCATGCAGACATGACCGAGACGTTCTCCGGTCAATAACCAACAGCGGGATCTGGATACCCATGTTGGCTCCCACATGTTCCACGATGATCTCATCGGATGAACCACGATGTCGGGGATTCAATCAATCCCGTATTCAATTCCCTTTGTCTATCGGTATGTTACTTGCCCGAGATTCGATCGTCGGTATCCCTATACCTTGTTCAATCTCGTTACCGGCAAGTCTCTTTACTCGTTCCGTAACTCACATCATCCCATGATCAACTCCTTGGTCCAACTGTGTACATTATGATGATGTCCTACCGAGTGGGCCCAGAGATACCTCTCCGTTTACACGGAGTGACAAATCCCAGTCTCGATTCGTGCCAACCCAACAGACACTTTCGGAGATACCTGTAGTGCACCTTTATAGCCACCCAGTTACGTTGTGACGTTTGGTACACCCAAAGCATTCCTACGGTATCCGGGAGTTGCACAATCTCATGGTCTAAGGAAGTGATACTTGACATTAGAAAAGCTCTGAGCAAACGAACTACACGATCTTGTGCTAGGCTTAGGATTGGGTCTTGTCCATCACATCATTCTCCTAATGATGTGATCCCGTTATCAACGACATCCAATGTCCATGGTCAGGAAACCGTAACCATCTATTGATCAACGAGCTAGTCAACTAGAGGCTTAATAGGGACATGGTGTTGTCTATGTATCCACACATGTATATGAGTTTCCTATCAATACAATTCTTGCATGGATAATAAACGATTATCATGAACAAGGAAATATAATAATAACCTATTTATTATTGCCTCTAGGGCATATTTCCAACATTGGGTTCTAGTATTTCCACAGTTCCAAAAACCTTATGTGATGTGCTAGGTTTCCACAAAATTGATGATTGTTCTTTGAATTTGCATCTAGCGGATTCCACTATTAAAAAACCTATGGGAAGGATTAATGACATTCTTATTGTTGAAAATATGAATTATGTGCCTATAGATTTCATTGTTCTTGTGTCGGTGTACAAAAGTGGGGGCCCCTTTTTGTACCCCTTTACTTGTGCACGGGCAGTCAGGGTCGCACCTGCGGCCACACTTAGCAGGGCAGAGGAGGGAAGCAGAAATACAAGACTACCTGAGCAGCACTCCAACCAGGGGCGCAGAAGACGGAGCAACAAGATGGGCTTTCCCCCGGCAAGGCTCTTGCCGGGGCGGCCTACGCAGCCCCGGCAAGAGCCTTGCGGGGGCAGCTCATCCAATGCCAGCATAGCAGCCACCCTTGGGCCTGAGAGTTCCGACACCATCGACAATGTTGGGACCAAGGCTCGGGAAGCGCCTGCATGGTGGCATGCAGATCTTTGTGAAGACAAAGAGCCTACAAAGCCTAGATGAGAACCATAAGACAAGACTACAACGAGGCTCCTTGCTGTGGATGCCCACGAGGCCCCAGCAGGGCTCCTTGCTGAAGACACCAGCAAGGCCCCGGCAAGACTCTTGCCGAGGGCACTCACAAGGCCTCGGCAAGACCCTTGCCGGGGATATGTGCAAGACCGCAGCAAGGTCTTGCCGCCCCATCGCCGCCCCAGCTCAGCGGCCGACCCACCAACTAAGGCGAGTACCCACGCGGTAGTACGTGGCTCTTAATCCAACTAGTCAAGCACCTGCGTGGTGGCATGCAGATCTTTGTGAATACCCTACCACCACGCTAGCTCAGCAGCCTGCCAGCCTACATGGCGCAGCATGCCTCGTTGGCCTGGACGCGTGTCGGAGCAAGGCGGAGCGGCGACGGACAGGACGGGCCTCGTTACTACCCCCGATAAAGCAAGTGGACACCTAAGTAGCGCATTCAATGCGCTTTGTCCTGTAATGATAGGCGATAAGCTTGTACACTGTACGTACCTTTCCACCTCCTGTGTGCCACTGTGGCGACCCCTTTGACTATAAAAGGAGGCCTGAGGCGTATTGAGGAAGGATTCGTATCTTTTGGACTAGACACCCACCGTAGCTAGTTCAAGAACTCAAGAACACCCAGATATACACAAAAGTAGGACTAGGGTATTACGCATCCTCGCGGCCCGAACCTGGGTAAATCTCGCTGTGCTAGCTACTGGACCCGCTCTTTGCACAATCTCGCGCCCGCGAACCGTAGAAGGGATTCTTGTGATCCCATAGGTGTCGTTTCCCACCGAGATCTTTGGCGCGCCAGGTAGGGGGCACGGTTGTGGAAATCTGGTCTGGATGATCCTGGCGGCTTCATCGAGGTGGTCGCTCCAAGGAAGAAGACGACCGAGCGAGCGTCATCATTTGCAGACACAGTGACTGTCCGCACGACGACAGAAAAGCTTACTCACGCAAAAATTTGAGTAATTCCTTTATATATGAAGTTATTTTCCTCAGAGATCTCGCTCTTCGTATGAGAAACCTGCACGCGATGGGGCCCTTCCGCTATTGGCAACGCCCTTGTTCTATTTCGAGTACGCTCAACAGTTCGAGCGACCGCGTCGAGAACGGCAGGGTGGCCTTTCTGCTATTGGCAATGCTCTTGTTCTGTTTCGAGTCCGCTCGACAGTTTGAGCCGCCGCGCTAAGGGCGGTAAGGTGGTTTGCCTGGCAGCAAGCACACCCGACAGGCTATTGAGGATCCGTCCTCGACGCGCCGCAGCCTGGGTTTACGCGTCGGCCAGCCTATCAGTTAAGCGTAGGGTGTACATACAAAGAAAGATCGAACAGGAAAATAACATGCATCGTTTCAAAGTACTACAGAGTTATATTACACCAATGGTCGTTGCGGTTCTAACTAAAGATAAAAATTGCCTTGGTCATGAACCTGTAGTGGCGATGAGAAATGGGGTGCCTAGTCCCGGCGCTGGCCCTCTATCCTTCGAACTCCATCGACGCAGCTGATGATGGGCTTGATACGCTCCTCGAGCGCCGCGAGGTCCACACCCTCCGGCAAGCTCTCCAGCGTGGCGTCGAAGTCGATGTTGGGGTTCCAGTACGCCACCTTGGTGAGGACCTTGGTCAGGGCACCCCGGCAAAGCTTTCAAGCCTCATTGGCCAAAGAGGTCGCTCTGTTGGAGTGGAGCTGCTCTAGGGCTCCAAGAACGCCCTCGAAGAACAGGGTCAGTTTGGCGTTGGGACTCACGTTCGGCTCCGGGGCGTACCTCACATTTGGCATCCCCATGGCAGCCAGCTTCGTGGTGGTCCTGCCGGCGACATCGACGAGGCGGCCGACCCAACGGTTTATGCCCTCCGCGTACTCCTTGTGTTCGGCGGCGTCATTCCTCCGCAGCTGCCTCTCCTCCTCCAGGTCCTTGGTCAGGGTCTCCTCCCGGGCCCTGACCTCAGAAAGCGTCCCCTCAAGGCCCTCCAGCTTCAGCTTCAGGTCTTTGATGGAGTCGTTGGCCTTGGAGATCAGCTCGGCCTTGCCGAGGACTGCGGCCTATGCCTCCACCAGAGCGCCATTGATCGTGTCCTTCTCCTTCGCCAGCTACAGGACTTGTCTCTTCAGCCCGTCCCGCTCCACCTCCAGCTCCTTCACCTTGCTGGCATGGACCAGGGCTTGAGCATTGAGTGCCTCCTTGTGCCTCTGCTCCAGCTCCTGAGTTCGCTGCGCGGCAAGCTTCTCAACCTCCTCATCCTTGCCGCAGAGTGAGGCGGCGAGCGCCTCCTCATGAGCGGCAAGGTCCTCCTCCTGGGAGTTCAGCTCGGCCTGGTGCTGGTGCTGAGCAGCCTCGTCCTTGGCGGCCTGTTCCTTCGCCGCCTCCTGGGCCTTCTCGACATCAGCCTGCTTCAGGACAAGCTCCTGTTTGCGCTAACCCAGCAGATCCTGGGCAACCTTCAGTTCCTCGTGGGCCTGGCGGAACCAGGCCTGCGTCTCAGCGACACGCCCCTCGAGATCCGCCTCCGCCTTGTCCACCGCCGCCATCCTGTTGTTTTCCTTGTCAAGACGGGCACGGTGAAGCACCTGGAGCTTCTGAAAGTTGGCGCTCATGGCCCGAAACAGTTTCTCCTCCTGGGAACCGGCGCTCGGTTCATCAACAACCTCAAGCCCGGCGGCGGCGAGCGCCTCGTCATCTAACACCTCCCCCTCGGTTGGCGCCCTGGTGCTCGCCGTTCCTGGGAGGTGGACGAATAGGTCATCGGCCACCATCAGGTATTTGCCCAAGCCAGAGGCAGCAGAGGAGGAGGTTGGTCGTCAACCACCCCCTCCCCGGCAGCGGCCTTGCCGGCCTCTCTGGTAGGCCCCTTGCTGGCCTCCTTGGCAGCGGTCTTGCCGGCCTCCCCGGCAGTCCCCTTGGCGGCTTCCTCGGCAGCGGTCTTGGCGACCTCCTCGGCGGAAATCTTGTTGGCCTCGTCCTCGGCGTCCTTGGCGACCTCCTCGATGACGGTGTCAACATCCTCCTGGTCCGCCGAGGAAGGGTCTGGATACCAAGAAAGGGAATAAGATGGAGCCAAGATCAAGATTCAAAAAGAAGAAGAAAGAACAGGGACGAGAAGCGAACAACTTACCCGCACCAGGCTGGGAAGACGTGGCGCCCTCCCCGCCAGCGTTCGTTGCCGGGGCAGAACCCCCGGCACCCAAGTTCGCCTCCTCCTCCTCCATATGCGTGGGCTCGGTGGTGGATGCCATTGCCGGGGACGCCCCTCGGGGCGGCATGTTGGGGGTGGCCCTCGGCAGCTCCTCCTGCTGCCGTTCTTCTCCTGCAAACCCGGCAAGATCAGCGTCAAGGATTCACACCCCAAGGTTCATCAATGGAGGAATGAGTGATGAGCTTACGCTGGGGGCTGAAGTGGGGGCTACGCCGGGGGCTGCTATCCGGGCTGCTATCCACCAGCAACGGCGTATGTGAAGTACCCGTCGGGGGCTTGTCGCCCATGGAGGCCTTGGCCCTCTTCGCCACCCTCTACGCCAGCGTCTCTGTGTCCCTGTGAAGATGACACCAAATCAAAGGAAGATAACGCAGGCGTAAGATCAGGAGATGGTGGGGACGAAAATACTTACTCATTCTCCACCTCCTCCTCCACTAGCTTCCTCTTCCTTGCCGGGCTAAAAGATCCGAGGTCAAACTCGGCCTCCAAAGTACTGTCCGAAGGGGAAGGGGATGGGGTCCAGTACCGCTTGGAGGAGGAGGAAGCAGTCGCCGGCCTCTTTGCCACCGTCGTCTTCTTCGCTGCCGCGGCCTTCATCACCCTCGTCTCGCGCACGAGATGCTCCTGTGGCGGTTGCCGCTGCGTGATCCTGCCGGGCCGGACCGTTTCACCAGAGCTGGCCCGCTGCAGGACGCACTGCCTCCCCGTGATCGGGGGGTCGTTCACCTCGACCTCCTCTTCGGATGACTCTTCGTCTGCATCTTCAACAAGGGGCGCCTCGGCGTTGGCGCCGCTGGCCTTCCCGGCAGACTCCGCCCACTGGGCGAGCTCCTTCTCCTCCGCGGTCGCGTCGGTCTCATCCTCCCTGCCGCCAATGCTGCCGGCCTCCCTGGCGAGCGCCTCCTCTGCCGCCCTGGCGGCGATGTAGCCCAGCTCCTCCTTGGTGGTGTCCTGGATGAGCAGCGGCTCGTCGCGGACATAAGCCTCCGACAAAGTGTCGAAGAACTCCTCCACCTTCTCCGCTGGTGGCTCGGCCCAGGCCGGGTCAAGGCCATGCGCGTTGAAGTCCGGCATCATGGCAATGATGGCGGACTGGCGGGAGTTGTTGCTCAGCGGGACCACTCCCGCCGGCAACCCAAACAGGGGCCCCTTGATGGCCTTGCCGGCCTTCGCGGCCCTGCCGGTCCTCTCAGCCCTGCCGTTGCTGTTCACGTCGAGCTGAAAGAGCCTTTGACAGAAATGGGCATGCCCCATCACCGTGAAGTTATGCTTCAGGCCAGGGCGGAGCCTCATGACGTCGGCCGCACTCCTGAAGTCCCAGGCCAGCCTCCCCTTGTTGTGCAGCGGGGCGATTCAGCGACGGATGAAGTCCGCCCCAAGCATCTCAAGGGTGAGCCCGGCCGTGGTGAGGCAATGGATCCTGGTGGTGGCGATCGAAAACTTCTTGTCGTTGGCGTCAAGGTCACTCCAGTACCCGCGGTGGGTCGGCGGGCTCTAACGAACCCGGCATGACTCCTGCGGGTCCTTCTCCTCGATCCAGCACCACCGGCCCCGCCACTCCTCCCACCTCTCCTTCTGGGCACCCTCTAGGTACGTGCCTTTCTCCTGGGTCCTCGGGATCCAGGCGATGCTCCCAGAGATGGCGCCTCTGGTTGGAGGCGAGGGTAGAATAATGGCGGAAGAGCGTCGTGCTGGGCAGCACCCCGGCAAAGCCCTCGCAGAGGTGGGCAAAGAGAGCCATGCATGCCACGGCATTTGGCATGGGATCCAGAAGATGGAAGCCGTAGGTGTGCATGACGTCGTTGAAGAAGTCAGAGAAAGGGCGCAGAGCCCGCAAGAGAAGAAATCACCGAAAAAGGGATGCCGATTTGGGCCGTCCTAGGCAAAATCAGCGGGGACGGTGCACGTGGCAGGATGCCCCGTCGTCTTCCTCCCCCACAGGGGCAAGAAGAAGTTCTTGAGGGTGATCGCATCGACCGTCGAAGGGAAGTAGGCGAGCTGCGTCCGTCGCACCGCCGACTCGCTCTCCGTCGCCTCCTTCTCCCCGGCATCCTTGGTCGCTCCCTTGCCCCAGCTGGTTTTGGGCGCCATGGCAGCTGGAAGGGGGCGAAGGATCAAGAGCAATGGGGGCGCAGCGGCAGCAAGCAGAGGCAAGAACTTCGAATCTTTCACCTGAGGAAGAAGTGTAACACCCCGCATGTAACTTGCCATATTTGTAACTCCGACTCTTGCCATTTCCGGCTATGTGATATGTTTTTCCCTCCGTTGTCGGGTTCTGTCTTTCGTTTTTTATTTTGTCATGTCATGCATTTTCATATCATGTCATCATGTGCATTGCATTCGCATACGTGTTCGTCTCATGCATCCGAGCATTTTCCCCGTTGTCCGTTTTCCAATCCGGCGCTCCTATCTCCTCCGGTGCACCCCTCTTGTTTTCTTTCGTGTGCGTGTGTCAAACTTTCTCGGAATGGACCGAGGCTTGTCATGTGGTCTTAATATACCACCCGGAGTCTACCGGTCAAGTTTCGTTCCATTCGGAGGTCGTTTGGTACTCCATCGGTTAACCGGGCCTCCGCAATGTCCATTTGAGTATCCAGCAAAACCCCTCTAAAACCAGCCCAAAACCCACCAAACTCTCTTCCATGCTCTAGGCCGTTCGATCACGATCGTGTGGGCGAAAACCGCACCTCATTTGGAGTCTCCTAGCTCCCTCTACCTATTTATAAGTGGGCATCTCGAAAAACGAAATCTCAGACGAAACCCTAACCCTCTCCCTCCGCGCCGCGCCGGACGCGTCCGCTCCGG